>NC_135503.1:67751782-67848753 GCF_052857255.1 Amblyomma americanum | reverse complement strand
GTGCATAAGGCCAGATGTTCAAGCAAGGTTAGAAATCATACAACGCGGCGTAGGGAGGCTAGCTTTGGGAGCACATAGCAATACACCAAATCAGAGGGTACAGGGTGATATGGGATGGGCGTCGTTCGAGAGCAGGGGGGCAAATCAGCAGTAATCGGTTAAGAAAAAGATTAAACAGAGATAGCTCTGTGAAAAACAGGGATGCTGACGAAATCGGCACTGGAAACACGCAGGATCTTTAAGCAGGAAATTTCCAAAGAAAAAATCTATGATAATTGTAGGTGAAGCTCTTTGTTGTTTGAAGCCAGGACGGGAGTTTTGCGGACTAAGACACATAGAGTCAGGTACCACGAGATAGACACGTTGTGCATTGCGTGCGGAGAGGAGGAGGAAACGGCTGAACACTTGATACTTTTCTGTAAAGGGCTTCACCCTACAGTGGAAAGCAGCGGGGCTGATTTATCCAAGGTATTGGGGTTTAGGGACGGTGAAGGGAAAGTAGATTTTAAGCGGGTAGAAGTAACCAAGTGAAGGTTATCTGATTGGTGGCTAAAATCAAGAAAAGAGTAAAGTTTCATAAGTCATGGCTAGGTTGCTTGAGCCGCCGGCCGATTTAAAGGGTTCAGATCCATCCGTCCGCCCATCCAATGTTGAGGGGTGCGACCAACCCCCTTTTCCGGGGTACCTGTTGCCAAGTAGCCCGTAGACCACACGCTGTTCTCCCGCTTCAACCGTTTAAAGATGATAACGACGTTGAGGACAAAGGAAACATCAAAAACTTCCTAGGTCTCGTGAAGGCAGTCGGTCTCAGCTGACCGGAGCAATCCGTAGACTTTGAGAGCGCTTTCGCTGTGTCACTTGGACTAGCGCAAAGATGGCAGTTGCCACTTTGGGTCTCGGTTAAAGTGCCAGTCACGAAGAACTCCCAATGACGCTTGCGTATCAACCAGGAGATCACGTGCATATACGTTCTCGAACCAGCATGAGAGCATGAGCCTGGATCTGGCAAGTCTCCGTGAAACCGTTTTTCGCGGAGAAAGATATGCTGCTTTCTCCTCTTTTGTTTTTTCATCACCGGTAACGTTGCGATAACGCCCCGATCCTTCCAAGCGCACTGCGCGCCGAACCTCCTGGTCCGAGTGTCACCATAAATTACCGGCAGCTGCGTAAGGCGAAGCCACGTGTTTGCGTCGCCGCTTCGGAACTCTCCGTCCCCTCTTTTAGAACATTCCGAGCGCGGGAGAAAAGTCGTGCAGAGCGGTCGGAAAGGACCCAACTTGCTACTCTGCTAACGCTCCTTCTCGATACTCCATCTCATAACTAATCTGCAGCACTACTAGAGGCAAAAACCTCTTCAGCCATTCAGGAGAGCACGTTAAACGTGTTCCTCTGGGCCTAGTCGTCTGCATGTCGGCTGCTTGCGGCGTCCACAGATATGGCTAGAAAAGGTATGGCTATTCACATCTTGTCAATTGTGACAAGATACGAATACCATGTATGAAGTCTTTTCCTGCCTTCCTTTGCATGACCCCGTGTCTGACCTCCTCTTTCCTGCTCCGACCACGCTAGCTGTGTGAATCCCAACTCCCGCCTACTCATCCAATACTCGCGGGCAGCGAGCCGACAGCAAATGACACCGACGTTCTCGGGGCCACAGCCCTGCACACTTCTCGCCGCGTGTTGTTCCTGCTTTCAAGGCGCCAAACCGGGCGCACAAGAGACCAAAGCTTTGCCGACACTAAGATTAGTAGTGTATTTACATCATCATCATTATCGTAATCATCATCAGCCTCAACACATCTCCTGCAGGAGAAAGGCCTCTCCTTGCAAATCTCTCCATCTCGGTCCCTGTCTTGTGCCAGCTGCGGCTACCTTATCCCAACAAACTTCTTTATCTCATCCGCCCACTTAACTTTCTGCCGCCCACTGCTACGCTTGCCTTCTCTTGGTATTCAATCCGTTAGCCTTAAGGACCATGGGTTATTTTGACTTCGCATTACAAGCCCTGCCCAAGCCCGTTTCTTCTTCGTGATTTCGACTACGATTTCATTAACCCGCTTATGGTCCATGACCCACTTTGTCATTCTCCTGTCTCTTAGCGTTACGCCTATCATTTTGCTTTCCATAGCTCGTTGCGTTGTGCGCAATTTTAGCTGAACCCTTGTCGTTAGTCTCCACGTTTTTGCCCTATAGGTGAGTACCGGTAAGATACAGTTTTTATACACTTTGCTCTTGAGGGGTGCCGGTAATCTGCCAGTCACAACCTGATAGAACCGGTCAAGGGCGCTCCACCCCATATCCTTCCAGTTACTTCCTTCTCGTGATACGGATCTGAGGTCACTACCTGCCCTAAGTAGACGTATTCCCTTACCTCTTCCAGCGCCTCGCTGCCAATTGTAAACTTCTGTTCTCTTGCGAGACTTTTGGGCATTACTTTGGTTTTCTGCATATTAATTTATAGACTCACAGTTCTCTTCTGCCTAAGTTATTGATCATGCTCTGGAAATAATCCCCTCATTGACTTAGCAAGGCAATGTGATCAGCGAATCGAAGAAAACTAAGGTGTTCTCCATTAACTCTTCTCCCCAGTTGTTCCTAATCCAAGCCTCTGACGGCCTCTTGTAAAAAGGCGGTGAATAGCATTCGGGAGAACGTGTCTCCCTGCCTGAGGCCCTTCCTTATTGGAATTTTATTGCGGACTTTATGCAGGACTATGGTAGCTGTGCAGTTTCTACAGATATCTTCCAAATTTTCACATAACACTCTTCTACACCCCGATTCCGCAATGGCTGCCTCACTATACTTAGTAAACGCTTTCTCGTAACCAGTCAAGGCTATATTGTAACCAATCAAGAGTTGGGTATATTCAGCACATTTCTCTATCAGCTGATTGATATTGTGAATATCGTCTATAAATATTTTCTAAGCCTGCCTGGTCGTTTGGCTAATTGATGTCTAAGGTTGTCCCGGCTCCATTAGCGATTACTTTAATAAATACTTTGTAGGCACATGAGAGTGAGCTGATCATTCTGTCGTAGATTTTAATTAATGTAATGTCGCAAGTTAATTAAATTGAATTTAATTATTTAATTCCCAGCCAGCCGAGGTTCTCGCAAGCGTTCTTGAACGTTTCGTTAGACCTAATAGCAATGCGTTCTATAAAGTATGGTCCTGCCATCCGTGGAGCTTGCTGTCGATGTCTGTAGAACGTACTTTCATGGGGTAAAAGGGCATTGCCTTCGGTTTGTGAGGTAGCGTACGTACTGCTGAGAATGTTTTTCTCGCGCGTTTGCACATCTAACGGACTGTTTCGAAACAATGACTTTCAGTTCCGGGTGGACGATACGCAGGCTCTCGCAGCAGTTTAATATTACGGCGGAAACTTGGGCTAGTCGGAAAGCGTTTGCAATCATTTTTGCTAGCGCTTAGTGAACTCACGGGACAAATAACACACTTCTACCCGGCAACACCATCTACAAGACATGCAGTTAAGACTAACGTCGGTCCTGTGTATTTGTGTTTTTTTTTTCAGTGTGTTCACTAAGCGCTAGCAAAAATGATTTCTCGCAACAGCTTCTGCTTCTTTCAGTGCCCTTCATGATTTGCACATATACCCACGAGGAGCACTGCCAACACAGTGAAAAATGCAAAGGCTGATATCACCGAGCAGATTATGTGGCGAGAAAACAAATAAATACAAAAGGAAAATTGAGTTCGTTGCAAAATAAGTACAAAAAAAAACAGGCATAACGAAAACTAAAAATTACGATGGAATTAATCAGTGGATGAAAGTGAAGAGATCAGTGGACTGCTGCGAGTGCATAGGCAATTTTCTGAGAGTTCAGTGGTTGGGGCGCTCGGCTACTGATCCGGAGTTCTCGGGTTCGAACCCGACCGCGGCGGCTGCGTTTTCATAGAGGCAAAACGCTAAGGCAACCATGTGCTGCGCGATGTCACTGCACGTTAAAGATCCCCAGGTGGTCGAAATCATTCCGGAGCCCTCCACTACGGCACCTCTTTCTTCCTTTCTTCTTTCACTCCCTCCTTTATCCCTTCTCTTACGGCGCGGTTCAGGTGTCCAACGATATATGAGACATGTACTGCGCCATTTTCTTTCCACAAACACCAATTATTATTCATGAGAGTTCGCTGTAGTGCCATTGCAAAGAAAAAAGGCAGGCATCCGGCCGTGGGATGTTTCTACCCAGAGGTGGCAAATGCCCCCAATTTTCACCTTTCCCTCACCCTCAGCACTAAATATTTGGCCCTCCCTTACCCTAGTCCTCACTCTGCAAATTTACCGCGCAGGGTAGAGCTTCAGTGGGTGCCGGCTCACTCTGAGAACCCTGGAAACGAGGCTGCCGATAAATTGGCCCGAGGTTTGATTTGCCGGGCTCAGGACAGTCTCGATCCAGGATTCTCGAGGGAGCGGGCGCACACGTACCATTGCGGAGCTCACGCAAATACCCCGTTTGGACCGTCGGACTTACCCTCCTCCCCACCCCTCTCTTACGCACTCCCAACAGATCCTCTTCAGACGCTTCCAGACCCGCTCTCTGTCCCCCCCCTCCGCTTTTATCCCACTATTGCGGCACATCCCCTGCATGCTCCCTATGCGGTGACCCCCACGCCACACTCTCCCATATCCTTTTCGGCTGCCCTGCTGACCCTCCCCCGCGGGGACAGCACGCCATCTCGAGCTGGGAGGACTGGGAGGTCCTGCTCATGTCTGCAGACCCGACATCGCAGCTTGCTGCGGTGACTAAGGTCATGTCCCGGCATGACCTACTTGATGCAGTGCGGGACCGGGTTGGAAACATGGTAAAATACTGCTTTCGCACTAAAAGCAAGGCTCTCCCACGGCATCTCCTTTGTAGGGTGTTTATTCGCGACCAGAAGCGCTGGTTGATGTATATATTCAGGTATAGACAAATATGTATATATGTACACAAATGTGACCTATTCCGCAGCTTGCGCTGCACCAGCAGTGGAAGGGAGAGACGTAGTGACGTTCGCTGCGAGTGTGTGCAGTGCTCAGTCGTCACGTGGCGTCTGTGCCGGTTGCCTCTCTGGGTCAGCGTCCACTAGTCTTTTCAACTCCACGGACGAAGCCTTGACCTGCGGAGAAAAGATATGCAGGAACTAAGGGATAAAGCAGGTTAACACTTGAAGCATCAGCTGTTAGAGCCAGACCGCCACCAAGATCTCGCGGCCGTCGTCCGCACGAAATGACGTCATCACAAATCATAATCACATTACCCACAGACCATGTGACCTTCAGATGAGATTATGTTAAAATCAATGGTCCACAGTTCTTCCGTTGTGCCGAAGCCAGGAGGTTAAAACTTGCAACGTCAGCTGTCGGAGCCAGACCGCCACCGAAATCTTGCGGTCGTCGTCAGCATGAAATGACGCCACCGTATAGCATGGTCACACGATCATGTGATCTTCATGTGATGCCGTCACAATCAAGGGTCAAAGTTCATGTGACCCATTAATTATAAACGTGGTCATAGTCTACACCAGTGGGCCTAAGACTGAGCCCAGTTGTCTGCGTCTTCCGGAGGGGCGAAAAGTGCGTCCGGAGAGAGCGGTTACTTTATCTACTTATTCGTATAGATGCTTGCAGCCCCCGGAGGCATGATTTCTGGGTGAAGGGTGGTGCACGAATAATGTTACAGGCAAATATAATAATAAAACAATACAGAAAAGTAAAAACAACGCACGGTGCTAGCAAATACAAAAGAAGACAACTGTACTGTCACAGAAGTGTACAAAGCAGAGCCCGGAACATCGTTTCTCGACATGTTGAGGCACTCGATTCCAGTCGTTGATAGGGAGTGTAAAGAAATCTTTTTGAAATGCGCTAGTCTTGCATTTCACCTCCCTGATTTTCCAGCCTTGATGAAATTGAGCATTAAACGCGAAGAAGCAAAAAAATTTCTATATTTTTATTTTCCCATGGCAAATTTTGTAAAGCTTGCTCTAAGAGAAAGCGTTCAAGGCGTGTACTGATAGGCTCCTTTCCAGCGATACGTTATTGTTAATAACACCATTCCCTGAAAAAAAAAATGAAGGTAGCCGCAGAGACTCAAGTTAAAAAAATGGAGGGCGGGGAGACGCATCTGCATAGGGTACAACTGCATCCGGCAGTTAGGGCACGGGTAGGACTACAGAAAGCACAAGCCTGCGCCGCCAGACAGTGTGTTTGGGGGGAGGGAGCACAGATTATGTCAGAAACTGGGGGAATGTTCCCTATCCTGCATTCAAATAATGCGTGCAAAATTCTTGTGTGTTTTAGAGCAGGGTTCGCCTTGCCGCCGGCAAGGCAAGTGATATCCGACCACGTGACCTGTCCCGGTGCACACCATTTTAGCGACTTGCATTTTAGCCGTATGCATAAAATGAAATGTGCGCCTCATCCTCCCAAAAATGGTAAGTTCGTGGCAATGCTTTCATGATTTGCCTTTCAGGGATAACATAACTATAAGTGATTGATGTGGCTGGGCAAGGTTGCCCTGGCTCCGATGGAGTGTTCTTTTTCCGTTGTAGTCATTTTTAAAGATATTGGCTGCGCGTGCCAGCAGCGAGAGCAGGGACCAAATTACACCCACCTTTTCAGGAACCCATAAGACCTGAATATGCGCCTCTTTCCTCCTTTCATTGCTGCCGAATCGTTTCACCAGCGGCGAAAGATACTTGGCGTCCACTTCTTCAGTGCTGCCCCTGTCTGTACGCAAAATAAGAAAGACCGGAATATACTGAAATCAATCAATCAATCAATCAATCAATCAATCAATCAATCAATCAATCAATCAATCAATCAATCAATCAATCAATCAATCAATCAATCAGATGCAAACACATATACTGCAAAAAACCACTTCGTGCCCCATTTCTCTTACCCCTTATGGAAGTCGAAGTTTGAGAACAGCATATCAAATTGGTGAGAAGCTTTTCCTTGTTTATGCTCGAAGCTGCGAGACGCGGCTTCTAATTCACTTCGTGATGCGAGATTTTTATCTGGAATGATTGCAGCCGTGCCCAACTGCTTCTAGGGTATGCTAGATTTACTAGGAGGTTGCCGTGCGTTATCTCGAAAGGTCGTGGTCAGTGCGGCCGAGAGCGCGGCGATTCCAGCTCTTCGGCGACCACCGAACATGTTTGTTCGGCCGCCGACGAGTTGAGTTATTTGTGGGCGCTAGTCAGCCCAATAAAGAATTCGTTTCAGCGCCACTTAGTCTGCCCGTACGTTGCCCACGGCGTTGTCACTACCATGTGGTGACAATAATATTGTCATTACATAGCCCCATATGTGTGCATGTGCACGCGCGTGAGTAGAAAGACCTGTTTAGGTGGAAGATACACTCAGTTCTACGTGAACCTTGAAGCTGCACATAGAAAGAATATGTCGAAATGTAGAACATTGAGAAGTTATGGCCGATAATACGCAATCTGTGGGAATGAATAGCAGTCTGTATGGGTCGTATGCTGACAGATATTCATTCTTAAACAGCAGAGTATACTTTCGATGGGAACTTCCGGTCGAACACAGTATTTCCGATGGTTATCCGTCTGGTTTAATGGCGGGGATTTATATCCTGCGCAACACTGCAGAAACATATCCACTCTAGTCAATCCAGGTGTGAATAATAGACACAACATGCGTACTTTTTACATGTTTATTTGTTCCGCGTGCCAAAATTTTCTACTACGTGGTGCTGTCCATAAGTCGATGCTGTTTGAAACACGCAGGCGGTGAAAGGTTGTTGTTGTTATCCTATCAAAAGATGGCACATACTCAGCAGTGGTATGTGCCATAATGGCGGTGAAAGGGTTCTACAGATTCCACTGCCTTTCTCTTCCTTTTTCATGATGGCGGTGAAAGGTTGTTATTGTTATCCTATCAAAAGATGGCACATACCCAGCAGCGGTATGCGCCATCATGGCGGTGAAAGGGTTTTACAAATTCCACTGCCTTCCTTTCCTTTTTCATCACTGCGACTGCGAATAAAATGAGCACGAATGTGTAGTAAGTTTTTAACGCAGTTAAAGCTAGTAGACATAAAAAAGCATTTATTAGCTCGGTTGGCTCATGGATTTACTTTTATGGGCCGCCAGCACGTCTGGCGACGATATGAGACTCAGGTTAAGCTCTGATCGAGATTAAGCTGATCTGCTCTGTTCGCGCCGTAGATAGAAGTTGATGATGACGACGATGCGCAATGCACAGAGCGAGAGTGTGTTGCAGTTTAAAATGAGGCTTGATCGGCTACGGCGATAGCATAGTGCTGTCGTCTCATGCAATAGCCGGCAAAGCTGATCTGTAATCTGTTCGCGCCACCGCGAACTCGAACCCCCCCCCCCCCCCCCCCCCCCCCCCCCCGAGTCGTGGCAATAAATATTCTGTTTCTGCAGGGGCTGCTGCTATACGCTCGATTTGACCAAGATCACCCTGAAGATCATGCTTCCATTGTCTACAGCTGGCGCGGTACTCCTCCGAACTTACCCTTGCTTCTTCCCATTGGCTGCAGCTTGCGCGACGTGCCTCCAAGCTTACCCGAGCCCTCTCGAGTTACTCCGAGGCTTCACACAAGATTCTTTGTTGGGACCGTGTTTAGTAGTGCTTTCGCACCTAAAGAAACCAAAACTATGACATTGACTACGCTTATGCCATCTAGCCCCGCGTACATCTCAGGGACGTCTAATGTCGGTTCCACTCAACTATGGCGACGTGTAATTCCTAGCATGCGCCCTGTCCCTTCGATTCTTGCTGTGCTGTATGCAAGGATCTCTGTATAAAAAGCGTCGCTGAAAGGCAGACCAACTTAAAAGTTGTCAATTTAGAAATGGGACTGACCGAATATGAGGCTGACGACCAGTGACGTCAGAATCGAGGTAGCGAAGCCGACGAAGTGGGTCCACATGAACGACACGTGGTAGAAGCGGTTCATGCCGCTGGACATGAGGGGAAAAAGATAGACATGTGGTCATCAGAGTTACCAGTGTTACAGGTTCACGAACTCTGGTCCGCAGAACAAATTCGCGAGTTATTTCGCTAGGAGAGGAGAAAAAAGACAACAGCAGCACTCATGATGGACGCCTGAACCGTGCCGTGAGAGTAGAGTTGGAAAGCTATAGAGGAGGGGGGCGAACTGGGGTTCTGTAATGTGCGTTCGCATTGCAGAGCACCAGGGCATTGCAGTGCGATAGCAGTAGAAGCCTCATCGAGAAAAAAAAATTGTCGCCGATCATCAAATTCTCCCATTGGCTGGAGGAAAGTGAAGCCACTGGAAATCACGTGACTAACAGTAAAGGCGCGAGCAGCTTTTAATGCTATCGCACTGCCAACACGTCCATCCCTCCAATCCCAAATAAGCCTGTATGGGAGTAAAGAGAGCGTAAGCTGCCCTCTAGTGCACTTCCTTTTAGGGGCAGGGTTTGCTGCCCAAGTCTCGGAGTAGATTTAGAGCACTAACTGTACGGCTTACGCTTGGCATGAGAAGTATATTCCCACTTAAAATCAATGACCCAGCCATCAATGTGAGCAGGCTTTTAAACGAGGCACCGGAAATCTCGCGATTAGCAAACAGAGAAGATTGAAATTTCATATAAAATCTTCGTAACTGCTAGAACATAGTAGTGTTTGAAGATGTAATATGTTTCCTTTCTCAGATGTGTTTCATATTTTTATTGAGGAAAATCTACCCTACACCAAGGCCAGCATACCCTAGCTGTCTTTTAAATGGGGTGCGCTACAGGACAGCTTGCTCCCTTTTTACTTATATAATGGCTAGTTTGTGTTTAAAGTGTAAGCTCGGAATTAGGTGTCCCTGCGTTTTGCATAAATTTAATCGGAATTAGCACCCGCACGCCATGCATAACCACTGAACCGCTGCGGCGAATCATAGAGGGGCCAAAAGCTGTAATTTTTGGGCCGTTGCTGACATGCGCGGAACGCTCTCGCTACCATAATCACATAACACTCCAGCCAGCGAGCAACATGGCGACACGCAGAGAATGCTTGTTACGGAGCCCTAAAAAATAAATCTGAATTGTGCTTCATTACATGACTTATAACCCTGCATAGTAAGGAGATAACGTCCCCCAAGCCTCTTAAAGTACTTTCCAATACATCTATAAATTAAGCATACGCTAACAACAAACAAAACTATGGTGTGGCCTCTTCTCTGGCATCTGGAAGTAGCTGGAGTTCTGACGCAAACTGATAAGAATGCTCTGTTATTTATTTCTTTTCTTGAAACCCGTCGTGACGAAGGCAAGCAAGCTTCTGGTGCTTACGTACCTGGGGGTTTGGGCTGGCTCGAACGAGCCCATCGTCAGTGTCCTGTTGAAGCCGACGCATCCGGCCGTGGACGTGGGCAACTGGTCTATGGGACGCGGATACACGATTGACCCGATCACGAGCCAAGAAGCAATGAACAGCCCAGCCAGCATCCCTGCAAGGGCGCCCTTCAAAAAACGAACACCGGAGAGCTCACACTGCGAGCGCATTTCTGCGTCACACGAGTCAACAATCACTGAAACCAGGGACTCATCGGAGATCTGCGGTATTACTTCTTTATCATCGGTTTTAGTTGCAGGGAGAATTTTTGTCACAATTAAGATTTTGCATAAACTGAAATAAAGCATAACCGGAGACTGGCCCCTGCAGCTAGAGGATGAATCCACAAAAGCAGGAGGGACGGCATGCAGTTATCGCTGTGCGGACAACTACCACAGCATTGCAAGTGACATGTGGAGTTCGGAAGTTCGATCCCCACCGGTAGCCTATCCTGTCATCTGTTTTTTTTTTCAATTTTTCTACGCTACAAACGCCTGACTAGAAATTCCTCATAGATTTTAAAACACTGCAATGCAACTGCTTTTCTGAGCGGTTTTATACACTTCACATACGGCGCATATAAGAAACACCTCCGCTAAACCAAGGTCGCTCCACTTGTTCCGTGACATCACGTCACTCGTACATCGTCGCCAAAGACTGGTGATCTTTGAAAGCGGGCATCTTTTGGCGAAAGAGGGCCAAAATTTATTGAGCCACACAGCCGATGCTAATGGCATTTTCGAAATTTAGAAACTGATATCTCTATTACTATAACGACCGACTACAATTCTTTTTTATTGCAACCGGGCACCAAACTCTATTATTTAATAAGTTCAACAAAGAAATTAGTTAACCAATATATATTCACCTGTTTTGTGATGTCCGCCAACACTGGTATTACTATGCCACAACAGCCAACTTCATGCCTCAAAATCCCAATGTTTAAAAATTAGTGGCGGGCAGGCGTCCGTTTATCGCTCTTCAGGTTAGCTCATTTATGCACAATCTAGAAAATGCGAGGTCAGGTTCTCTTGAAGCCCCGGCCCCTAACTCGATGCTGGAGCGGGCCGATGCAGGTAAAATACTTCTGCTGAAACGTTCAAGTTGCTCAACCAGTTCATTCTGCGCCTCTGGCGAAGCAAAACAGCGTAGTGAAGACATCACCGCTTTAGCATCGGCCCGTTTGCCTGCACTATTGCTGATTTTGTCTCTAGAGCTCATTCTGTGTATGTCATGGTTGTTTTCATCTGTAATGTTCCTCCGCCAAAGAATGCAGTCAGAGCTCACCGTTTTCTTGCAGCAGGGAGCCAGGACGCCCAGGAGGAAGATGGCCAGCAAAGGACCGGACGTGACCCCCAAGAGACTAGTGGAAGCCTATGGAACATGCAGTGAACACAAGCTAGCTCTAACTTCCAAATGGCGTTTATGCCGTCAGTTGAACGTCCTCCTCGTCATATATCTAAGCACATGTAGGAATACAATGCCTCCCCTCCTTCCGCCCCCCAACCCCCTCCCCACTCACATACAGTTCATTCTAGTGGGCCGAAAACTAATTCTACCATGCAATATTGGTCAACGGAAAAAAACTTGCCGGATGCGCTCGATGGTGGCTTATGAACAAAGGTCCACGTGCGTGGCTGCTTACTTTATTACTTTAGGAATTTCCTTCATTCTCAGTGCCCCACTGCCACGTGCCCTCCGAAAGGAGAGCATTGCGCAGCCATCTCAGTGTATTGCTTTCGTCAGAACTAAAGTCACAAGGATTTCTGGGAGATATGTGAATTCTACATTCAAATCAAATATAAACCTTCTGAGCGACAGGGACAATTGATGGAAGCTTCCTTACCTGCATCATGGACTTGAGCGAGCCGACCAGGAACGCCACGGCTATGGAGAGGAAACCGTAGGCTGTGCCTGCCGCGGAAAAGTCGTGCTCACCGTCAGTATACATATCAGGAGGAGGAGGATAAGGAGAGGGAATCACTTGCATAAATGGCTTGGGTTCATTTCCAGAAATCCAGAGTTCCCTTCCTCTGACAGCACCGCAAAACAGCTTCGCAATGGCCCGACGTGCTGGAAGCAGGGCTCGGATGCTTAATTATGGTAAGAAGCGTAACTTTTTGGGCTAGTTGGTACATGGTTACGAAAAAAAAAAACAGCAGAAAAGGGCGCGTTCACAAGGAGTAGACAGGACGACACCGGGCGCTTAGCTATTTCTGCAGTAACACTGGAATGGTAGCGGAAGTTCAGTGAAACATGGATTTATCGAAGCACGACGGAATAGGCTACCTGTAGCTTATAGCGTATGTTAGCGGTAACGTCTAACATGGCGTCAATTACTATACATAGAGGAAGGGAAAGCAATTAAGTGGTTGGGTTTTAATGTTAATCGCCCCTTGCTTGAAAGGTGCGAAAGCAAGGGACATTGATGGTGTCAAGGTCATCCTAAAGGTCACCCTCCCATTGGCTACAGCTGGCGCGATGCTGCTCCGAACTTACCCGAGCTTACTCATTGTTCACAACAGTGCAGGAAACACGGACAAAAAGGGAGAATAGACAAAACAAGCGCTTCTCTCCTTTTATCCCCTTTTGTCCGTGCTTCCTGCGCTGTTGTGAACAATGAATATGTACCAACTCGCCCAAATTTTTTCACTTGTACGAGTTATTCCGAGGCTTCACACAAGAATTTTGGTTAGAATCGTGTTATGAAGCGCTTTCGCACTAAAATAAGAAGCGCTTTCGCATTACCAACCAGGAAACAGAGACCGACTAGCGTCTCCGTGCATATTGCACAACCCCAGCAAGCACCGAGCAGTTCAGGGCAGCTGCTACGGCGGAAAACATCTCCCATCTCGGTCACCCGAGTGGACGAGCTTACTGCGGCCGCCATTGGCATGATTACGTTTTTATGCGATGGCTTATAAGAGCGCCACGTCTCTGCACCCACCGTCTGTGTCACAATTTGTCACCTGTCAACGTTGGTCCACGGAAGAGCCAGCTGCAACCTGCCACTTTCCACGGTTGGCAGGTAGCAAGTGGAGAGAAGGCAATCCTCCTTCCCCACTTATATAGTATGTGTGATCGTGCATGGCAGCTCACAACGAGGTTCTTATCCTATAACATTGTCACAGGTAATGGCAACTAGGCGTTCTTCAAGTTTCTGTTGTGCCAAAGAATCCCAGTGCTCCTTTGTGCGCCCGTACCTTCCGCCACGCTTTCGACAATGCCGCTCGGATAGCTAGGCCCGCTACTATGTTTTTCTTGCTCCGTTCACTACGTCAAGGTCTTGGTTTACATAAGAGTGGGATTAACTGAGAAATTTTTCTGTGCCACTGTGGTAGTTAAAGAGGTAACTACACCAAATTTTCACAGCGCTAGCTTTTAAAGGCAGTGTTCCCGTCCTCCGCGCGCGTTATTAGTAGTAAACTGACACTACGGTTAAATGGTCACGCGTAATCTCTTGACAACTTCCTGATCGGGTGACCACCACGTGCACTTAGCGCGGGGCGAGGGATTACTGCGTGCGACAGCCTGCGCGCCTGCGCGGTAGCAGCTCGCGCAGTGATGATTAAGCCTCCAGCGGCGACGTGGCACATCGGTCGTGTTGCGGGAGTGCCATGGATGCAGTCGAGGCGGAGCGTCGTGCTCTGATTAATGCTGCACGCACGCGGAAGGCCAGAGCCGCAAACGTGCGGCGGGCCAGGCAGGGGGTAATTGCTGCATTTTCTTTGAATGATACTGCCACGGATGAGTTATCATGATACAATAGCGGCCCGGAAGAGGCCCTGCTTCTTAGGTCTCTTAACCTGCCACCCCTGGCATGCATGAGTGTTTGCTGATTGCGTTGGACAGGTTACGAGTGCTCTACGTTGTGAGAAATGTGTTGGTTGCAGAGAGCAGAGCATTGTTGTGCAGCGCGTTTGCGGGCAGCGTCCCGAGAGCGTTCGCGAACGTTCCGCACTGTTCAGGGCAGAGCGACCTGACCAGCAAACCGGGTGATTACGGCAGTATACCTTTTAGCAGGACTTCACGTATTGCCTTCACCAATAAGCAAACATCTAAATCACCGAACAAGAATCTACATGCTTAGTAAACTCCCTACTAACACAAGCGAGAGCTGACCATCAGGTACGCAGAGGCTGCATCTGGTGGTGCACACAATGCGGGCCTCTTGTACAACGCTTCGCTAGAGCGGTGATAACAGAGCAGACTGCAGGGCACACCTTAGTGTGCCTCCTCCAGTTGCTTCAGCGCTCTAAATAGGCGCCTCACGGCGAAAAGGCGCGAAAAGTGCGCGCACATGATTCTCTTTCTGTACATCAGATGCCGCTAACATGCTAATGGCTCGACTCCTCATCGCCAGTGACACTGTCGCGCGGCCACTCGGCGCGCATGCTTAAATTGCGATATGCTCTAGCTACGCGCGACCTCAGCTGAGCGACAGAGCGAGTGGGGGCGGTAGATCCTGTCCTAAGATAGCACTGCCTGTCAGCTTGCCAGGCAGTGGCATCGTCCCGTGGCGAAGCGGGTGCGGGTTATATACTGTGTGCGTGCACGGGTTCTGCGCCTTTGCTGCCTGGAATGAACGCACCGACGCACTTGAGCAGCGCGATGGACTGGGCCTCGTTCAGCTTCACCCGGGGCCGGATCAGGTCGTCCCACGTGACCGCTGCCATGGAATTGAAGCCCGATGAGAGGGTGCTGCGAACGGGGAAAGGGGCCGAGTTCGCTCAACGATGAATCCTCGAACATCTCAGTGGGTAGCGAAATAGGGAATTGGCAAACCCAATACGAGTGGGCCGAAATGACTCAAATCCATCGAGATGTCAAAGAGCTACAGCATAAACTTACCATTTAAATAACTAGCAAGAAAACAGAAATTTCACACTTGACACGGCGACAAAATTATTGGCGAAAGACTTGGTAAACTGCGTCAGTAGTGATGTAGGTTTACCCAGTTCTTGCAATATTTAAGTGCTGAAAATTCTAGTCATGGTGTCCTTTACGAGAACGTTTTGACCATGATTTTTTGCAGTGGGAAGAAAGAGCATGCTTGTTTTTGCATGCTAGTTGAAGCGTTCCGCGGTAAGTGCTAACTTGGTTATGAGATAAAGTGTTAGCAAAATCAGGGAAATAAAACAAGGAATGAGGGACGGCAAAAATGACAATATACTAGAACCCAGGAACGAGAAAACAAATTGATTCGCTTCAGTTATAAGTGTGTCTGGTTGAGTGCAGCAAATGGCTAATTTTGCTGTCATTGAAAATTATGAGGGCGGTTCTTCGCGTATTATTTCAGCTTCAAATGATGTTATATGCTCATCACGTTCGCACTGGTATAACAGATATTCTCCGAGTGAAGCTAAGGGGCACTACAGGCGCATCAGGTATCCAAACAAATCCCATTATATTTATGTAGAAAAATAATTGTTCAAATCCTTTAGATGAAACTTTATCCTACCTAACTTTATTCTAGTTAATGACAACATTTTTGGGCGCTGAAGAACATACGAGTACAGTTTGAGACGGAGTTTTTTTTTTTCGGGGCCTTTCTCTGACCTGCTGAACTTACCTCAGGGAACCACTAAAGACGGACGCCACCAGAAGTCCGGACAGGCCAGGATATTTTCCCATCAGGTCTTGAACGACGTACGGCATAAGCTGCACAGATTTAGCAACGCATACGCGGTGTAAAAAGGCATTATTGTTGTGTCTTCACCACCACCACCACCACCACCACCATCGTCGCCATCGTCATCCTCATAGGCTAACTACATCCACTGCAAGTGAAATTAGAGCTTGTCAAGATGTCACATGTCCTTTAAAGATGAAAACAAAAAATTAATTGCATGTCTCTGTTGCCTAGGACAGACTAAGGGACCTAAAACACTGTCCATTGTTAGAAGCACAGAGCATCTCCATGCAATGTTCATAGTACGCACGCTACTCAGCATATACAAGGCACTCAAGCATGTTCTCCTCATACATTCTTCCCGCAGTGAACTTTGTTAGTCCATTTGTCAGACTATGCATTTCATCATTTAATATGTAACATCATTACTCGCCGATGCACCTTAGTACACATTTAGTGGCCGCATTTTATCTTCTCCCCCTTTTAGTTCGTTTATCTTACCTTTTCAGCACCCCTCTCCTTCCGTCTTTATCTCCCGAATTCCCTTCCCCACGCGGAGTAGTATGCTAGCGATTTTTGAACGCGGCTTTATTCTCTGTTTTTTTTTTCCATTAAAGGGTTTCTCTCTCTGTCCACTGCAGGAAAAAGACCTCTCTTATGTCTCTCCAGTTAACCCTGTCCTTTGCCAGCTGCGGCCACCGTATCCCCGCAGACTTATTCTCATCCACCCACCCGACTCTCAACCGCCTCCTGCTACGCTTCCCTTCTCTTGAAATCCAGTCCGTTACCCTTAAGGACCATGGGTTATTTTGACTTCGCATTTCATGCCCTGCCTGTAGCCATTTGTTCTTGATTTCGACTAGGATGTCATTAACCCGCGTTTGTTCCGTGACCCACTCTGCCCCTTCCCTGTCTCTTAACGTTACACCTATCATTTTTCTTTCCATGGCTCGCTGTGCTGTCCTTAACTTAAGCTGAACCTTTTTCGTTAGCCTTCACGTTTCTGCCCCGTAGGTGGGTAACAGTAAGAGACAGCTGTTTTATACTCTCCTAATAGGGGATACTCGTAAACTGCTATTTACAACTGGACAGTAGCTGGAAAATGCACTGATCCCCTCATTCTTATCCTCCTATCCATTTCACTGTGGTGGTACAAATGTGTAGTCGCTACCTACCCTATAGGTAATGCAATAATAATAATAATAATAATTGGTTTTGGGGGGGAAAGGAAATGGCGCAGTATCTGTCTCATATATCGTTGGACACCTGAACCGCGCCATAAGGGAAGGGTAAAGGAGAGAGTGAAAGAAGAAAGGAAGAGAGAGGTGCCGTAGTGGAGGGCTCCGGAATAATTTCGACCACCTGGGGATCTTTAACGTGCACTGACATCGCACAGCACACGGGCGCGTTAGCGTTTTTCCTCCATAAAAACGCAGCCGCCGCGGTCGGGTTCGAACCCGGGAACTCCGGATCAGTAGTCGAGCGCCCTAACCACTGAGCCACCGCGGCGGGGAGGTAATGCATTCCGTTATGCTTTCCGAGGCTTTTGTACTTTGCACTTCCTAAAATTAACTTTTAGACTCAACGTTCTGTTCTGCTTATCTAGGTCCTCGATCATGCTTTGTAATTCGGCCCCTGAGTTACCAGCGAGGCAATGTCGTCAGGAAATATATTCGGCAAAACATCAAATACAGTTTTTGCAGGAAGACGTCTCTGAGATCAGCACGTTCTTCCTTACTCTAAGTATACAAGTAAAAAGATCGGAGGCATTTCCACCATTTCCACTCTCATGTTGAAACAAAAGTATCCCTACCCGTCGCCCGGGTTTCTGTTTATTTTCTGTTTCCTTGGTTCATGTACAGGCCTTGCCCCCTTTGTGAAAAATTACGGAGGGCGCTTAAAGCTACTTACGCGCTTTGAATGCAAAGGCATTTTTCTTAGTTTGATTTCCTTTTCATTTCTTTATTTATTTTTAATATTTTTATCTTGCTTTCTAATGACGCACCTACTCATTAGCATACAGTCGTAAGGCAACGCATATACTAAGTTCACCTTTGTTCGCCAAGAAGCAATGTGGTATTGTGGCCTATGAGTTGCGTGCACACCGGTTCAGTTTCCCGCACATTTGGAAGACATTTTATTTTGTTTGATATCACAGTGACGTCATCTGGGATTTTTTAAACCTCTACTGCCGGTCAACGCCGACGTCAGGCTTCGTTAACATTGATCCACATAATGATTTCGCATTGACATCTGGAACTCAGCGATGAGCACAATAACCGTCTTAGCTTTTGACGGCCTTTACGAGGAAGGCTTTGTTGTCGTAGCATGAGCGAGGTGAGGTTTCGAAGAACAGGGATGTTAATGTCCTGCCTTAGGCTACAGAAGTCGTCGGTGCTCGAATTGCTTCCAAAAATGCCATATTGAAGAACAACAGTTACCAGTGTGTTTTCTTCTTGTTTAGCACCTGCTAAGGTGGCTCCCGCGTAAGGACACCATGTAGCATGATACAGGCAGAATTTACAGCGTCAGTGAAGCTTGCTTGCAAATCTCAATGAGAGGGAAACTAATAATGCTTCCATGTCTGCTTTTAGAAATGTAGTGCTCACGAAGTATTCTGGAGCTGCGGCTTTATCTGAATTCGCCACATACTGAACTCTCGAAAAATCGGAAAATAACAGTATTTGACGACAGTCAACTAAGGCTGTGCAGAAAGAAAGTGGAACACTAACGAGAGGCGTTGGTGCTTCTATATCTGCTTTTAGAAATGTAGTGCTCACGAAATATTCTGGAGCTGCGGCTTTATCTGAATTCGCCACATACTGAACTCTAGAAAAATCGGAAAATAACAGTATTTGACGACAGTCAACTAAGGCTTTGCAGAAAGTGGAACACTAACGAGAGGCGTTGGGACGCTGTCTAGCTCTGAGTGGACACCTGAACCACGCCGTGTGGAAAGCAATTAAGTAACGCAAAAATGGCGAGGGACAGAAAGACCTGAGATACTTAGTTGTACTTAGAGAAATTTAGCGGTGAATAGTTGATTCTTAATATCAGCTTCGGCAGTATTGGTGATGCCATATTTCTGCTGATGCAGAAAGCCACTAGTAGACTAAGTCACTAACAACTGTCGCTTGAAAAACAAACATCCTTGCAGGGTTATTAAAATTTTGGTCAGGCGCTTAGTAAATATCTGCCGCAGGTGCGGCGTACAAGGCACTTGTTATTGGCAGCTAGATAGTAAAATTGCATGTTCTGCATGATGACTAGCTAACAGCGCAGTCTCCCGAAAAGGCACCACAGCGCTCGCGGGGAAAGACACGCCCTCAGAACGGACTGAGCCGGCTCGCAGAGGTATATACAGGTAGAGGCGTACCTCGTCCGGCTTCTTGATGTCACCGGTGAGCCTCGGGTCACAGTCCTTGTAGACTGCGACCAGCGCGAGACCGGACAGGACGGGCAGCAGTGTAGTGACTGCCGCGGCCGGCAGGTTGAACAACACGGCGCTTGCATAGGTGCCAGAATGGAGAGAAAGAAAGAGAGAGAGAAAAGAGAAGGTGAAAATGTTTCAATTACGATACACTGCTATTTGTGGTATGTCACTTGTAGCTTTCCCGCCTCAAGGCTTGCACTTTACACACACAAACACACACAGGAAATATGTGCGGATGTTCAAGACTCACGACGCGAGCCCCGAACACACGAGGCGCATTCAGAACGTTATAGCCTTACTAGCACAGGTTATATAAAGAGGACGTTTAAAAGAAGTAGTATTTGGGCTAGCTGGTCGGATATGGTTTGGACGAAAACACTGCTCAACAAGACAAGTACGCAGAAGTTGGCAGACGCGCAAAGAACGTGTGTAAGGAAGTCGTTTTGTTTGTCCTTGTTTTTTTTTTAAGGCGCTTTTCTCGTTCCGTCCCCCCCCCCCCCCCACCTAGCCGTCTATTTCTTCAGATTTCTTTCATGGTGGCAATACCTGTGGGTTTCCAAACAAACAATAAATGTTTGGCGTCAAGTTCTTGTCGCGAAGAATTCATAGGTGTGGAAGCTTGCGCATTTCCACCCGGACGGAACGCAGTGAGCTCCCGAATACAGCCAATACTCCCCTAGCTGACACAGCCCGGCCAAGGCCAGCGTTGTTGCCAACTCACCGGCGTGCCTGTGCGACCGATGCGAGGCTGGCGATTCGCTGCATCTGCGTCTGGCTGGCGCAGTACACGGAGCACCAGCGCACCGACCACGACAGCAGCACCACCCACGAGGTGAACGTCTCGTACGGGCTTGGGCTCCAGCTGCGCACACGCCCCATCGCCCTGCTCAGTTCCAGCTGTGCCGACCGGAGGCGCTGCAGCAGCTTGTGGTAGACCTTGTGGCAGCTTGTCGCCCTGCTTGGGTGTCGGTGCTCACACACGCACTTCGTCATACAGTTGCTGACATTTTGTCTGCGTTTCTACCAGGGCACTACGCAGGGTCAAGCTTACTTGAACGAAAACAAAAAAAGACAAGCTGTAGGCAAGGCTGTGGCACATGTCAGTCTATTTTGCCGTGAGGATTCAGGAGAACTGAGTGGCATGTAATAGGGAGGGGGCTGGCAGCAGACTACAAAATACAAAGGAACATCGCGTATTAACACCCAACGCACATAAAAAACTAAGGCGAGGCAATGCATGAGAGAAGAGAAAAAATTAATGTACATTGTTTATCATGATTTAGCACTATACGTATTATTATACGCTAGAGTAGGGAAATTAAATGCCAGTTATGACTACATACGAATGAAGCCAACAATCGCCGAAACTAAGGAAACACGGGGGAATGTATTCAAAAAAAGTCTGGGATTTATCTATACGAAATTGGCTGCGTGATCATTTTTACCTGTGATTGGTTATGAAGCAGAAGAAAAGACGATCCCATGCGGCCGCTGGGATCTGAACCCACGACCTCCGCATTTTGCTTACGGTGCTCTACCAGCTGAGCTACGGCGGCGCCTGTTCAAACTTATACTTTCGATCTTATTTTGCGTGTAGCCTAAAATCGAGAGTGTTCACCAGCGCCACTTTCCACCCTAGCGGCGGAGGTGGAATGTCCTGCAATACCACAAGTGCCACATGGAACACGATCGTACGGTGAAGGCGGCAGCTGTGCGAGAATCCTATAGTTATCCGGCGCGATGGGCTTTTTACAGAAGTGCTAATGAGACAGCGATGAAATTGATCGCAATTTGTAATTTAAAACATGCTAGAGGGAGAGCTAAGTGTTACGACCGTTTAAAGAGAATGCACCAATCATAGGTTCAATCTTCATGCTGCCTCTTGTCTAGCGAAACAAGTTAGCCTAATTTCTCTCTCTCTCTCTCTCTCTCTCTCTCTCTATATATATATATATATATATATATATATATATATATATATATATATATATATATATATATATATATATATATATATATATATATATATATATATATATATATATATATATATATTAGCAGACAAAGTAAAGGAAACGAGGGGCTCGTTTTGAAAAACTTATGAAGGGTAGAACGTCGTCAGATGACGTTCTACGTCACACTCGCGGTAATACAGCACGTGCTACGTCCGCCGCTACGGACGAGGGTGGCGCTGGTGAACACTCTCAAGGTTCGCTTAAACCCAATAAACATAAATACCCACGAAAGCAGCAGATTGGACAGCCGTCGCCGTAGCTCAGTTGGTAAAGCACCGGACGCGATATTCGGAGGTCATGGGTTCGGATCCCACCGGCGGCATGGTTGATTTTTCTGCTGATTTACAAGTAATTTTCTTTAAGCGATGGATTAATTTAAGTATTATTATCGGGCACCGATCAGCACTACACTTTAAAACAATAAAAAATAAACATTCCCCTATGCACCTTGGTTTCGGTGACTGTTGGCTCCCTTCATAAGTATATATATATATATATATATATATATATATATATATATATATATATATATATATATATATATATATATATATATATATATATATATATATATATATATATATATGAAGCGAGCGAAACAAGGAAATTAGCTGCTATACTCCAATATAGTTCTGCACGAACATAACTGATATATATATATATATATATATATATATATATATATATATATATATATATATAGTTCTGCACGAACATAACTGATATATATATATATATATATATATATATATATATATATATATATATATATATATATATATATATATATATATATATATATATCAGTTATGTTCGTGCAGAACTATATTGGAGTATAGCAGCTAATTTCCTTGTTTCGCTCGCTTCATGAACGTGCGGCGCTCGGGAGGGCCGAGAAAACGATTGAGATTGAGGGAGAGGACCTTTAGCGGTGGATTAATTAATAGCTTCACCTTTGAAGTGGCGTGATGGCGGGCGCCATGATGCTCGTGCGATTTTATATTCAGAACAGGTACCAGTAGGGGTCGGCGACCCACTGGCGGGAGACCTCTGAGTTGGCTTGATCTAAGCAACTGAGGGGAAGAAGGTGAAGTAAAGACTCAGTAGAAATAGCAGACGGGACGAAAGGGCTAAGAAAGAAGGATGATGGAGGATTCGCTAATCAAGAGTGTGAAAAATTCAGCTGAGCTGGACTGCCATGTTTGTAAAACCTGGCCTACTGATAGTTAACATGCTACTTTAACATCTGCGGCAAAAATAGGGGCAAGAAAAAAATCTAAGCACGATTACGATACTCATGCGAAATCTGAGCGCAACTATGTAGATAGATGCCTGTCTATGTAGGCTCACTGTTTTGCTTTGTTTAATCGTGAGCGCGTCTGGCGACGATATTAGTTCGATAGTAGTATTAGTTGATGAAGACGACGATATGCAATGCAAAGCTCGTGAAAATGTGCATATTAGTTCGATAGCAGTATTAGCAGAAGACGAGGACGATGTGCAATGCACAGCGCCAGAGCGTATTGCAGTATAGAAGAAGACGAAGACCTAGTGGGTGGATACGTGTCTGCTTCTAGGTGTGTGTTTTCGCTTTTCGCTGTCTTCTCGTGTGTGGCGTGGGTCGGACAGTGCCCTCCGTGCGACCGAATGCTGACGACGCCCCTACGGAGAAATTCCCGGCACGGCGGGCGCATTCTCAAGTGAGAAAACCCAACCGGAACCCTCAGGGGCAAGCTAGGCTTAGCTCGGCGCTGCCGAGCGAGGCCGCGCTACGCGTCTTCATGGATTCTGCGTTGTCGACGACGGCTACGCGGATGCCCGCTGTGTTGCCACCTGACGTAGCCTCCACGTCCACGCAATCGTCAGCGCCTCTAGGCCTCCAGCCTGCGCCGTCTTCCGATGCTACGACTTTGGCCTGTGACATGGACTGCTCTACCGCCTCCGTGCCCGTGGCACTCCCTCAAGAAACTGTGCCCGTCGCGCCAGTTCAGTATTCCCACCAAGGGCCGTCACCAGCGTCTGAGCTTCCTCCACAGATGCCTCCCGTGAGTCAAGGCTCTCTTTCGCCTGCTGCGAACTCGTTCCGCGTTACCATCAAGCCTACATTGCGCTTTGATATGACTGCCATCCCTGCCCGGAATGTTCAAGCCACAATTGACCATGCCCTTGGCTCTTCGAACTACTGCGGGTTTGTCGTCCATCGCCCGTCGAACACCATCACGGTAAACTTGTCATCCTTGATGGACGCCCAGAAACTTTGCGCAGTTACGCGGATCCCCCTGGATGACAGCAAGCATGTCCCGGTGCAAATATATTTTGCATCTGGTCCTGACACACTCCGCTGCATGGTTTATCATGTCGACAGCACGAGCCCTCCCGAGGAGGTGCGCGCAAATATTCGCTGCTCAACTCATGTTGTACTGCAAGCACGGCCTATGGGTCGCCGGGGCTCATACCTGCTCATCCTGCAAGGCCCGTTGACTCTCCCGAAGTACCTTACCTACTACGGTGCGATCGTCAAACCACAGCCCTTCCGACCTCGTCGTATTTTTTGCTATCACTGCCACAAAGAAGGACATATGCAAAATACCTGCCCTAATCCAGCAGCTGTGGCCGACATGAATGAACCAACAGCTCATTGTGCCCTGTGCAAATCGCCGGACCATGACATTCGCTCCCCCGCTTGTCCAAAGAAGAAGCAAGCGAAGAAGTTTCACAAGTCGCCTGCAAAAATGGATGTCCCTACAAGTAATCGCTTTGCAGCTCTCGCATGTGACGACAACGACTTCCCTGAACTTCCTTTATCTGAGCCTGCTGCTCACCATACGTCTCCTCGCCAGCGTACATATGCACAAGCGGCTCACCTTCCCGGATCAAATGGTACGCCCAAACGTCCAGTGCATCCATCACATGTGGATACTATAGATGAAGACACAGCTTTAGACAATGCAATCGCGGAGGCTCGCCGCCGACTAGACGAACTCACCCAGCGCCGGGAACAGCGTCGTTCTCAATCCTCTCGAAGAATTCTCATAACTCGGGAGCAATCATCAGAGGAATCACCTAGGGTAAGCACTGGCCCACAATCAGGTGCCGACCACCTGTTAGCCGTGACTACCCCGACAGTGGACAAGATATTAGCGCTGATGAAGCAGGTGACATCCCTCATCGTGGAAGCTCTTCGGCCTCGTCATGGATAGCGCATCATCATCGGTGGTGGTGCAGTGGAACTGTCGAGGTTTCGCTAATAAGGCCTCTGAAGTGAACATCCGCCTTCGCGACGGAAAGCTGAGGGCATGGGCGTTCCTACTGCAAGAGCATAATGCACTCCCACGCCTTTCAGGTTTCTGCGCATACCATTCACCATCTATCCCTGATCGCCGTTGCACCGCCTCCTCCCTCAGCCCAGGTAAATCTGCAATTTATATTCACAGTTCAGTTCCGCACACACCGCTCGACCTTTCACGGTGGTGCAACACACGTCAAGAGGTTGTCGCCCTTCTCGTAAAACCTGCACGCACACCCCTTATTCTAGTTTCTTTTTATAGTCGTCCTGGCTCCGCATCTCCCAATCTGGGATGGGTTCGTTTTCTACGTTCTACCAACTCGGGTATCCCTATTCTAGTTGGCGGTGACTTCAACGGCGCACACACTGCGTGGGGTTACCCATCGGATTCCTCAAGGGGTTCACACATCCAAGGGAGCTTTTCAGATCATTCCTTTCAACTTTTAAACCACCCGAATACTTCTACCCGCCCACGAGGTGGCCCGTATTCACCTGATTTGACTTGGTGGTTAGGCCCCGGTAACCCTCGTTGGGCTGTTGATTCTGATACTTGGGGTAGCGATCACAGCCCTATTTTTATCTCCCTCACGCCTACGCGTCTACGGAAAATACGCCGCACTGTACGAATAACATCATGGGATTCTGTACGCGCAGACAATCATTTATCTACATTCAACCCCTCTTCAGCATTGTCTACTCTATCTGATGTTCTCGCTACTCACACTATTACCACTACTGTAAATGAAGATGACCCAAACCCGGACATACATCTCTTGAATCTGTGGGCTCTTCGTCGCCAGGCGGATCTTTACGCTACTCGTCACCCCGATGACCCTTCGGCTCTTCCTACTCTTCACCGCGCTACCGCACGGGCGCGGCGCTATGCAAAGCGGCTAGGCAGGCAACGCTGGGCTGCATGGTGTGCCCGCCTGTCCTCTACGCAGGGCAATCGACATCTTTGGAGAGTGTTTCACGCCATGGAGCGCCCTTCTCAGGTTGCAGATTACACAGAGAGCATTCGCCTCGCGCTAAATGTGGATGAGGACACATTTGCACAACAAGCGGCCCGTCAATTTTTTCCAAACCATGACTGCACCGCTACGTCTCCACCTGACTTATCGGTAACAGAGCCCCCCGATGGGATTACTTCTGACCTCACCATGGCAGAGCTGCTGGCCTCCATTGACCGTTTAAAAACTACTACTACTCCCGGGCACGACGGCATACCTAACTCCTTATTCCGTAACTTGGAAGGGAGGGCTTTGGAAACCCTACTTGATACTTTTAACGAAGTGTGGCTTTCTGGCATCATGCCGGGAGACTGGAAGCATTCTATTGTGGTTCCAATCCCCAAGTCAGGTCAGCCTCCAGTATCTCTCTCGGCCCATCGTCCAATTTCCCTTACCCCTACCATCTGCAAGCTTTATGAAAACATTCTAGCCGCACGCTTATCATGGTGGCTGGAATCCCATGATTTTTACCCAGATTCCCAAATTGGTTTCCGCCCACATATTGGAACGGAGGACGGCCTTGCTACTTTGGCTGCTGACGTGCTTGACCACTCTCCACAGAGTCACCTTGTACGAACCGTAATCGCTACAGACATAACAAAGGCATATGATAACATCCTTCACTCTGCCATTCTTGCCTCCCTTCAAACTCTTGGTCTCCCTCACCGGTTCCTCCTCTCCATTCACGCCTTTTTAGCAAATCGAACCTTCAGCGTGCGTGTCCACGGAAAGCCCTTTGGTAATTTCACTTCCAATAGAGGAGTGCCGCAGGGCTCCGTTCTCGCCCCCACATTATTTAATGTGGCTTTAATTCCTCTGGTTCGAGCCCTAGAGACCATCCCTTCTATCCGCGCGCTTGCATATGCCGATGATATCACCTTGTGGTGCTGTCATCCAGATGCGTCTATTCATCAGTCGGTCCTTCAACACGCGCTGGATGTATTGACATCTCGCCTCCCACCTTTGGGTCTATGACTCTCTCCTACTAAATCATGTTTCATTCGAATTGGAAATAAAGCCGCCTTACGGAAAGCTCCCCCTTTAAATTTTACGGTACATAATTCTCTGATTCCTCAGGTAGAAACTGTTCGTATTCTTGGTCTTCTCCTCCATACATCTGGGACTGGCACCCCGTGGCTGACAGCCACCCGTAAATCGGCTCACGCTACTCTAGGTCTGATTCGTCGCATAGCTATGCGCTCTGGTGGCGCACGTGCTCATACGGCCCGCCAGCTTGTGCGCTCTATCCTTCAGCCACGGATAGTATATCAGGCTCAATTTCAACGTCTCACCCGCAGACAGTGGGACTCCCTTGAAGCTATCAATCGTGAGGCTATGCGCGTCATAACATATCTGCCTCGTTTAACACCCATACCTGTGCTACAGGAGTTCGCCCAACTTAATACACTCAGTGAGATCATCGACCAACGGGTGGCAAATAGAGCTCGAAAACAGTCTCTCAAACTTCATCGTTTAAAGACACTTCCACCGTGGTCCTATTGCCAGCTCACTGACAATCGCCCCACTGTTTCCCCGTCGGTATCAGCAGCGTATCTGCCTGAAGGGTGCATATTATACACGGATGCATCTCATTCTGCAGAGAGGGGAGTTACTGCTGTGTATAGTCCATCTCATCCGCATCTCAACTCTCGCGCGACGTATACTGCGGATACGTGCACTCCCCTGGCATTGGAACTTCAAGCCATTTACAATGCCATTGCTTCCCTTCCGCTCGTTCCAACATTCAATACAGTTCACATTTACACCGACTCCCGCGCCGCCCTTAAACAGCTGAAGGCTGTTCGACGAACGTTCCAGATTTCACAATCTATTCATGTGCTCTGCGCAAAGTATCCATGTCCTGTGCGCATACACTGGATTCGCGGCCATGCCCAGGATCCACATAACATTCAAGCGGATGCTATGACTCATCTTCATACATTAGACGATCCGCCACCTTCCCCTCTTCCCCCAGATCCGTTCCTGTCCCACGTTTCCGATTCCGAAGTTCTGCGCCAGCGAACACGCGCTCTAATTCCTCCGTGTTCGCACCCTCTCCCCCGTAGTCTTACTCGGCAGGAGGAGGTATCCGTGCGCCGGATTCGGGCAGGGGCGGCTCTGACACCATCTGTCCGTCATCGGTGGCGTGCCAAAGATCTGCCACTACCTGACAGGTGCCCTCACTGTGGCGCTGCACCGGACATATGTGATGTGCGGCACTTGTTGTGGACGTGCCCAGCGACGGCTGCTATCAGAAAACGGCTCCTCAGGGAGGTTGGCCTGCGGTGGAACCGCGAAAGTGACTTCGTGAAGTGGACAATGGACAACCGTTTCATTAACAACCTCTGCGACTACCTCAGCGCAACGGTTCTTCACTCCTTCTTTTAACTTTCAATCCCGTGCATTCCTTCCCCCCTTTCCTTTTTCAACTTATGCCTCATGGCACACTTCTCGAATAATAAAAAAAAAATATTGCAGTTTAACACCAGGCGTAATCGGCTGCGGCAATAGCCTATTTTTTTTCCTTTTTATGAATGGAAATGAAACTCGCTAATCTACCAAATGATTTACGTACAGGTGCCCACAAAAGTTTTCGGAACGCCGAAATAACGAAAAACGTCAAATTCCTCGCTGACTAGAAGCGCAATCTGCAATTTAAATAGTCACCACCTGGTTATGGCCAATCCCCCTTGTGGGTATGTGCCATTTTGTGAGGGGAACAACAATAACAGCGCAGCGAGGCGCTGAGTGCTGCATTGAGTAGGTCACGCTGTGAACTACAAAGCATATCCTCCAGTTCATGGCTGCATGTTTAGGCTGTAGAGTAATGAGCCTTTGTAGTAATTTTCGTGTTCCGAAAAATTTTTTGGGCGCCTGTACATGGATACTATTCCGCGATGCAGACACACATTATCATGTCTTCGTAGACTGCACTCCACCAGCATATAAAGATTGCGGGAGACATACAACCACCATTCAGGCGGCGGGTCCTGCGCAGCATAATTCCCCCGCTCCAAGGCGCACTCATAGAGAAAGGAACTTATAAAGAGTGGACACTGGGCGAAATCTGGCCCCAGGAAATGCGTAGCAGATGCAGATGCGTAGCGGGGCTGCGCCTGCGAGCGTGCAGCGTTTTCTTAGCGCGCTGTGTTTTTGTGTAAGCCTCGGTCTTTGACCCGAAACTCGCGCGGTTTCTTGTGACCGGAAGGTGAGAAATGCTTTTTTCCCAACTGCATTTCAAGCAGTTTACGCTGACCACGCCGGCCGGTGCATTGAATTACGCAGTTCGTGAAGAGGCGCACACGCTTCGTGGCCTGCCGGCTGTTCTGGCGCAGTTAGTGTCACTCTTTCCCTTTCTTACAGCGGCAAAGTGAGGAACGTTTAGTTTTTGCCGAACTACGCTGCATTTCAAGCAGTTTCGCTGAGCACGCCGGCCGGCGCATTATGGCGGTTGTGAAAGGAACGCCTACCTCATCCTGCTCGCGCCATGGCGCCAGTCGGTGCGCAGTTAGCGAAGGGTCAGCCCATGTTATGTGCGCTTTGCCTATAGCGGGTAGTTTCGCATGGTTGAGCGTTGAGTTTTACGTGACGCGAAGCTTTTTATGGCCCCCAACGATACTCAGCTTTCGAGTGGATTTGCAGACGGTGGACTGAAATATGTCAATTTGAAAAAAAGGCAAACTTGCCGAAAATGAGCGCACTCGCGTCGTAAGTACGGGCGCGTAATTTTCAAGGCTGCCGGGAAAAAAAAGTGTCTTAAAAGCTCACTAACTAGAAACTTGTGCGTTGAAGACTCCGTCGTCTGTTCCAATAAAAACGCGCATTGCGCCCCGCGCAGTGACAACACCGGAGTGCGATATTCAAAACGACCAGGGGGAGAAAGTTAACTCGTATAAAAACAAGAACCTGGAGCAGGAGTACTTGCTGTTAGGCTAGTTGGTTCATAATAAATTTGAATGACGTTCCTTTGTGCCATTCAAATTTATTAAGGACCTGGTGCGCCGAAAATTGTCTTCTTGGCTTCTGAAGACATGCAAATTGCATCTGCGCATTTGTTCTCAGTGCTTCGACCTCCTGTGAGCGACTGATTGGGAGCCCGCGTTGTAGCCGTCACGGTGCCAAACATTTGTCGAACAAAAGCACAGTTGGCCGTGGAATAGGACTTATAGATTTTGAGGGGCAGAGAATAACTCCGGGGAACGGAAGAATGCTTGTAAATCATTGGGAGATACCTTGTAGTATTGTGAATGGTGCACAAATTTTCCGCATGCGAGGTTCGTAAATGCATGTTTTCCTTGTTCGTAATTTCGTCGCTTTCACGTGTTTAGCCTGTTCACACAATTTTCACGTAAGGTTTATCAGAATGACACCTGCTCGTAATTTTACATTTTTCAGCTGGCGGTGCACGGTGGTAGGGACAGCCATTGCTATGAGCCGTGTTGTATAGTAGCAATGGACGCGCAAGAACCGCTTAGCGATGTGCAATGACTTTGACTACTGCATCGGTTTTGGGTTTCTATGCTGCACAGTAAATATTCATTTCACAAAGCACCAGGTGTCTTTTGTGGATTGACACTGTTTGACGAAGGCCGTGGCGCAGCTGCGTTGATGGGCGGTCAAGAGCGCCTCTAATATAGTTTTTAATCTTTCTGGACCCAAAGTTAATAACCGTACGTGACCATGTTTAACCGAAATAATGCACCATGAGGGCGCGGCAGGCGCTCCTTGACCAGTAGGAAAGCTTCACAGCACAACTCGTTCTGAGCTTGCGCAACAGCGCGTCTGCAGCGTCTGCATCAGCGCCGAGTTCCCAAAGACAGAGCGAACATTTGCTGCGGCCGCTGTAAACAATGAGGTGTTGCCAGACTAACTACCTTTTACGGCGAGGCCATCTAGAGAAATGACATAATACGCGGGAAATGCAAAAAGAGCACACACACATGCGTACCTCGAAACAAATACATTGTTAAATATGTGTGCTTGCTTTTATTTTTAGTTTAGATAAATATATTTCTGATGTTGGGCGTATATTTTCGACACCAGATGCCTACAACCTGCTCGTCGTCACTCTGCAGTGCCTCCTTTCCATAGATATTTATTTTTGTCTATTCATAGTCTATAGACTGTCTATAGACAAAAGTCTAGTAAAACTGTATGGCCATAAATATATAGATCGTCTATAGACTGTCTATGGGATTTGTATTGCCTATAGACTGTTCTCTAGGATTTGTGTATAGGCAGTCTATAGACTTTATAAACAGAAGGCTATGGATAAAGAAACTTTTGTAAGGGTACAACGCTTCCTTGAGTTAAGGAAGCATGGAGGGCTCCTCCTCTGAGGTAAGGAAACCGTGTTATCTAAAGCGCGTTCTGAAATTTAGCCCTTTGTTTAAATGGTATAGCTGTGATTGAACTAGCCCTCGTCTTCAGCGCTCTCGCGAAACGCAGTGGGAGATTTGTTACTCATGGAAAGCTGCTGACCACTTTCGCCAGCTTTTCACTCAGGATTACATGTCGCGGCTTACTTGAATATTGTGACACGTCCGCCTTCTTCAGCCAGCTTGAACATGTTCTTGAACCCTCCGACGTGCAGTGCAGCCTGCGGTTGGGCAAGGGGTACAGCGGGCGTGCAGAAAGCCACAAGTGTGATTCCTGAAGGCATATGACGACTTGAGTCAAAAGTCGAATGAACGAGGCAGGTGGTGTATGTCATGCGCTGCCATGATAATTGAGGTAGGTATAGGTGTCTCGTACGGCTGATAGTTTACCTGGTTTAATGTTTCTTTCTCGTCCTATTTTTTATTTTGCAGTGTATGATGCTGTAGACGTACCTCACAATCCCGCAGTTCTACGTAATGAAATAGTAACGTGTTCCTGAGCCTATAGACAACTTGGCGCCGCAAGTGTGGACGCCATTTGGAAGCGAGCAAATGTATTTTTCTATAACATCGAAACTTGGGCTTGCTGGTTCCCACTTTATATTGTACAGGTAATGTGACAATCTGTCATTTTCTGAACTCTTCACCGTGTCGGCAAAAAATTTGTACAATTTGTGCAAAGCCGCAAATTTCCAGAGCCTCTCCGAAAGCTGCGACGCTTGAGGAACGTTACAGCATATATGAGTCACGCAAGTCTAGGCTCATAAATCTGGTGGTCCGTTTTGGCTTTTTGACTGTTAGAGGCGCACATTCGTTCATTGATACAAGCTGGATTTTTTCCAGGTGAGGACAGCTCACTCGCTTTGTGGCTGCGACAGTTATACGTTCTTAATGCGAGAAACATTAAAAGCCTAATCGGGAAACAATTTGTCGTCGGTCATACAATTTGCGCGTTGGCTGGAGGGAAGTGGCGTCAGCAGACCGGAAATGACGTCATGCCCGGTAATGACATCAACATCTGTTAATGCTACTGCATTGCCAACACAAAGTAATTAGATAGCGTTGTGAATTTGCTGCGCATCTCTTCACGAACTTCGTTATATACGGGTTGATTACACGACAACGTCTATGCAAGCACATGATTGGTATTTCATCCCTTTTCCTGTGAAGGGCTACGATCGCTGAGAAACCTCTACAGCAATTTCCTATGAACCTTTACATATACTTCTTGGACAGCTTGGTTACGCAATGCCTGTTTGACTACAAGGATTTCACCTCAGTGAAATACTTTCTCATAATATATTGAGGCTATACAGTGGTTGGTTATGTTCTGCGCATTTCTCTATCACCTGATTGGTTGTGTCAACATGGCCAATTGTCGAGTAGCCTTTTCGAAAGCCAGCCTAGTCTCTTGGTGCAATGAAGTCTAAGGTTGATCCGATTTATTTAGAGATTACCTTAGTAAATACGCTGCTAACAACGACTGGTAAGCTGATAAGTCGGCAATTTTTCAAGTCCTTGACGTTCCGGTTGTTAAGAATTAAGATGAAAATCTTCTTCCAAGGCGGTACTATCGAGGTTGTCAGGCACTTCATACATAGGGTGGCAAGCTTTTCTTGTACAATCTTCCCAACGTCCTTCAACAGATGTGCTGTTACCTGATCCTCACCGGTTGCTTTCTCATTTTGCATTACACGCAAGTCTTTCTTTACTTCCTGTGTGGTTACCGACGGGAAATCCAATTCATCCACACTACTGGCTTCATCATTAGCATCCTGATTACTCTGGCTGATGTAGAGATCTGTGTATAATTATTCAGCTATTTTAACTACCTTATCCATATTGGTAATTATATTGCCCTCCTTGTCTCCTAGCTCGTGCTTCTGATTTTCAGATTACATCTGGACGAGGTCAGTGAGCGTCAGAATCAACAGAGCGTTTTCGGCGCACGGAGCAAGCTACGTAGGCAATGGTTAGCAAAAAGTCGACGACAGGATCTTGACGTGTGTCTCCGCTATTTTTAACGAGTTGAGTGAAATGTTTATTGGAAAGGTCATTGACAAGAAAGCCAATGGTATTTCCGCGTCGGCAAGCGTTACAAACACCGGTGTCTGCTGTTCAAGACTAGCGAGTTATAAGCTACGGTGATGCTTATAACTCGCCCATGGTCGACAAAGATTTGTTTGGTTCTGAGGCTGTTTCTGTTCTGTCCAGTCTCTTCAAACCTGAACCGCTTATTTGGCAGTCGAACCGGGTACAGACGAAGATTATATTGACGCTGTGGGCGCCAGTAATCTGATGTAATAAAACTTGGACCCCGAATGATTTGCGCGAACGCTAAATTCAACGAATGGCTGAGATTCATGAAATGGCTATAAACAGCTATAAAACTGTGGATGACAGATAAATGCAATATTATGAAGGATACGTACCCCGATGATGACTAGTAGATAGCTTGCGTAGATCAATACCATCTGAACTGCGTCGGTCCATACCACTGCCTTCAGGCCTCCCTGGTGCAGAAGACAGTACATACATTTTGCGTTAGCTTGTGAAAAAAAAAATTGAGCCTGCTGGAAAGTAAAGTCTATTGCTGCAGCAGAGAGTGGTGGTCTTCAATAACACCATTGATTTTGGAAACGCATTCAGCCGAAGTTAAGTATGCGCTCAGTGTAGTCCTTTATATTTGCCATGACAGCCATTCCGACTTAATTGCTGCGTAGGCAGAGGGCAACTGCACCGTTTTTTCTACCCCTATAGATTTTACTTAAACTTTCACGGTAAGTTCTTCACAGTTTACAGGTTCATTGTGCCGAATTTCGCAGCGAATAGATTTTTTTTTGCAGCGCAAACGAACAATTAAATTTTGCATTTCGTGGCCTCATTCGAGCCCAATTCTACGAACAACTTTGCATGCGTGACGTCACTGTTTGTACGCTCTTCTATATTCACTCTGCGTTTACTGAAGGACAAAACTTAGAGCTTCTTTTACTCAGTTCAGACAAATAACGACCCAAACTGTCACTTCGAGTCGCCAGTTTTTCCAGTCAACGTGCACATGATATACTCTGTAAGAGAAACCCTGACGTCACAGCTTGGCCGAAACCAAATTTCAATTTCCTGCCGTTTGCTGTTTAAATATACTTATAGTTGGTACTCTGAAAGGCGTTTATTTTTTGCGCCGGTGAGAGGACACTATAAGGAATGCGATTTGATTATCAACTCAAAATGTTTAGAAAAAACCCGGAGTTGCTCTTTTCAATGCTTGCTGTAACTAAAGAACACAAAATAAGAACTGTACGTTTCGGCATAAAAAAGAAAGACGAATAGCACCAGCGCACCCGGAATATGAAAATACACGCAACTACTAAACTACTTGAGTGCTCTGAGGCAATGTATCGAATACCGGATATGGGGAAGACCTCACGGCTGACAGTGCAAAAACATCCAGCAACGTATAGGTTTCGTTTATGTTGCTTTTTCTGGGCTAAAAAAATCTACACTGTCGCAGCTCCTGAGAACTAAGAGTTGCAGCTGCACTGCGAAGTTTTTGCATGAAGAAAATCACAAGAAACTTAAATTTTTTCTTAGTTCGACAATTAGTGGTAAAAGCGCGCACTTTGAACTAGCCGCGCGTGTCATATGCGCTGTGCCCTTGTCAATTACAGGCTGTTCGCCGAATCGACGATAGAGTTCAAACACCTTTATTGCTTCCGTATTCAAAAAAACTTCCGTGAGCCTGAGCTCTTAACGCAGTGCGTTCTTAAGGAAGGCGGTCTTTCTACAGAGTGTCAATTTTACAAGCAAGACCTCAGGCGTGTGTTAGGCTGCTGTCTCAACCAATGTCTCAAACGGTTACTAGGTGTTTGATGGCGGCGTTAAAGCTAGGACGTGTGTCTGCCAGAACTTGGGTCGTAGCGCTACCAAGCAGTCACTCTGCTGGGAAGCTAAACTCTTGAACGTAAAATGAACAGTTGATGTACTACGGATTTCTGTTGCAATGCAATGGGCAGTCGCTACTGCCAATGCGAATGAAGCAAGTTAGTCAGAAACTGTATTTATGTACGATATGCTTCTCCTTCTGATCTAGCGCAAGCTGTAGGTGCCACCCGAGTATCAACAAACTGCGAGACAGAGTACAGCAATGTTCTTATCGAATGAAACGACCAATTTCAAGGCTGTGACTGGCGTGAGGATATTTTCCGTAGTCTGCCGGACGTATTCCATACTTACGATGTTTGTGTAGAAGGTGCAGACCAAGCCGTTGATGACGATTGAAGACCACACTGACATGCCGGTCACTAGAATAAACACAAAAACGAAGAGCTAAATGACACGCGCCGCCGCACAAGCAGTGGTTTAAATAAACAAGGCTCACGCCAGCGGACTTGGCCGCTGTCAGTGCAAAGGACGCTAAAATTAGCAGAAAATAGCAGACGGGTGCTGTCTATATGTCAGCATTTTTTATGCTTGCAGGACCCAGCGCACAAAAACGAAGCGCAAGACCAAGGACAACAGGATGTTCCTTCTTGTTCTTGTGCGCTGAGTTCCGCAAGCATAGAGGTGGAGGAGGAAGGACTTTAATAGAACAAGAGCCGCAAGCATGGAATCAGACCAACTAGCCTGACAGCAAGTATTGCCAAGCATTTTACAGAATAGGACGCCCACAAACATTACGGGACTCCGATGTCTTGTGCTATAAGGGCACGGCTTTGCTAGCTGTGTGCTGCCTGTAGTTTCTGAAGAGCTCTGCGAAAGCTTCACCATATACCGCGGAGCAGTGATTTCCCGGTGCACGCTTAATTAAGGCACCCCCTTAATTCGCAACGATTTTTTTTGCACATTACGGGGAATTTCGTTTAATAGCGTGGAATAAGGGCATGGACGCAAAGGGACACTTCGTACACAGCTGGTTTGGGGTGGAGGAAATCCCTACTTCCACACTAAAGAAAGTACGGTGGATATGACGCCCTCACCCTCCCCCCTTCTGGGTTTCAGAATAATTTTTTGCTAGTAATCTGAAATGCCGCGTCGTTTCTCGACACATTTTATGTGGAACTCGCTCTTTAGTTTTGCTCGTTCATAAATAATTTAGCCCTTGTGTGAAGTAACTGTTTGTAATCTCCGTCATGAGTGTTGTGGTCATAAACGTTGTTACTCCTACGCGAACATCAACGATACAAATAAAAATTGAAAATGCCTACCGCTTCTCCTTTACCCTCATCACAACACTGCCCTGGAAATTTAGACACTCCCCTCTAATTTCATTTCCTGTGAGAGCCCCTGGCCCAGACACTGCTGTAGTCATCAGCGGCTGGGAAATAGTGACAAGGGCGTATGGACCGGCACCACCTGACTAGCGAGGTACAAGAAAAGGCGAATTTTACCGCGAAAGCGTTAGTACCTCCAAGTCGGCAAAAATTGTCCGGCGTCGACGTCAGCGTTGGTGACCGTTTGAAACCTCGCAGCCGGAGCAACTGACAGTTCCGGCAACCTAGGTGGGCCACGTGGGTCATGTGACCTTGTGGCGCCATCACAACCGGCCCAACGGATTGTGAGCAAACTGACCGCCATGGCACGTGGTAGTTAAATTAATCATTGGTCGCGATAAATCTTGCTCGGGAAGAGCAATCTGGGTCGCACAAGCCCCACCGGTGGCAGCACTTGCCACCGCAGGGTAGTGGCGTATCGCTTAACCGCTGCACCACTGCGCCAGGAAAGGTATGGAGGCTCCCAGCTATCTATGAATGGCCTTTTCCGGATATATGGACATGAACTCATTAACGCTCTCGCATCATATCCTTAAGGCGGAGCTTAAGTGTCTCCTCCAGTTTTTTAATGCGAGAGCATTAAAATACTGATCGGGAAAATTTGTTCCGTTGGTCATAAAACTTACGCATTGGCTGGAGGGATGTGACGCCACCAGAGAGGATAATTCTCATTGGCTGGAAGGAAGCGACATCACCTGACTAGAAGTGACGTCATCTACGTTAGATGCGTCAACAGCTTTCAATGCTATCGCATTGCCACCCATATTTAGGGCACCTGAGAATATTTTCATGCTCTTTCTCGCAGTCTTGGTATTCTTATGCATTGACGCTCCCCGAGCGTCAATCCATAAAAAACCTCACATGAAAAGTTTTGTATCAGTACTAAATAGAATCAAAGTACTTCCGCAAGACGAACACCGAAATCGAAGTCTGTCTAAAACAGTGCTTCCGACTGCGCTTTCCCACGTATCCGACAGCCCTATCTGCGATCCTGGAACGTGAACAATGTAAGCTTCAGGGAGAGTGAACTCGATTTTATTTCATTCGCAACAGCCTCATTTCGTGCAGGCGGTTGTCGCTCCCTGTTTTATAACTGGATCGATGTAATCTACAGAGTTCCCGAGTTGCCGTACCCAGCAAGTGTGAAATAAAATGGAGCATACCTGACGAGACTGCCAAGGACGGTCCGTATAGTGCCACCCCGGTGTACATCACCTGTGGAAAGAGAAATGAGTTTAGCCAAGTCTGTGTGGATTGGTTAAGAAGCAATGAATGGTCATTAAGGATTGAATTTATACACGCCCTCATGAGTCGCGAATGTATATATGTGTATATGTATACACACACACACACACACACACACACACACACACACACACACACACACACACACACACACACACACACACACACACACACACACACACATATATATATATATATATATATATATATATATATATATATATATATATATATATATATATATATATATATATATATATATATATATATATATATATATATACTTAATAAGGGAGCCAACAGTCACCACCGAAACCAAGGTGCATAGGGGTATGTTTAATTTTTTTTAATGCGTAGTGCTAATCAGTGGGATAATAATACTTATATTAATCTATCGCTTGAAGAAAATTACTTATAAAGCAGCAGAAAAAACAACCATACCGCCGGTGGGATCCGAACCCACGACCTCCGAATTTCGCGTCCGGTGCTCTTACCAACTGAGCTACGGCGATGGCTGTCCAATCTGCTGCTCTCGTGGGTATTTATGTTTATTGGGTGTAAGCGAACCTTGAGAGTGTTCACCAGCGCCATCCTCGTCCTTAGCGGCGGACGTAGCACGTCCTGTATTACCGCAAGTGTGACGTGGAACCTCATAAAATATATATATATATATATATATATATATATATATATATATATATATATATATATATATATATAACTTTATGCACATACACGGTGTCCCAGCTCACTTTAGCCAGGGTTTAAAAATACGCCGCGGCACGCACTCTAAGCGAAACTAGTTTGATTTTTTTTCAAGGGCGCCGCAAAAAGGTCGCTGGTAAACTGCAAATATTTTGATTAAATATTTTTTTATTTTAATCTTTAAAACACACACTCACGCACGCACGCACGCACTCTCTTTCTCTCTCACTCACTCACTCACTCACTCACTCACTCACTCACTCACTCACTCTCACTCACTCACTCACTCACTCACTCACTCACTCACTCTCACTCACACACCGTTTTCGTCAGAATCAGCTCATTGATTCAATACGTATCTAGGGCGTTTCACGTAAGACTCAGAAATTTTTAAACTCACTGTTTTTGAGTTAAACGAACGCTTTTTTTCGGCATAGCATTGTCAGTGGTGTAGAGCATCAAAACGCAGCCAACACGTGCTTACTAGCAGGCTGGTTAACTAATATTGAATAGTTAACTTTGTAACTATGACTATCATGTTTCTTATTTATTGAGAGGCTCGTAGACCACCGTATGCAAGATCTATGCCAATTTCTAGATTTTCTAGAACGCCATTCTCGTAGCCGCTGCAGCGAAAGCCGACACCACGCGGACTGAAAGAGGGACAAGCGATCCTTCATGCGCGCGTCACCTATCGACACGCTTGACAAGTGCTCTCTATCCCCGATCGCAGTGGGGCGCTGCGAAAGGAGCACGTAACGCCCCATTGTTATGATCGTTAATAGTAGAGGTCTGGATTCAAGAGAAGACAAGCGTAGCACGGGGCGGCAGAAAGATATTAGGTGGGCGGATGAGATTACGAAGTTTGCGGGTATAAGATGGCATCAGGTGGCGAAGGACAGGTTTAATTGCAGAGATATGGGAGCGGTCTTTGCCCCGCAGTAGGCGTAATCAGGCTGCTGCTGCTGCTGCTGCTGCTGCTGGTGATGATGATGATTTGTGCATGCGCAGCGATTGTGGACTGCTGTCAGTGCATGTTTCCTGAACAATTTCAGCTACACAAGAAAATATATTTGTTTGCACGAAGCTATATGCAGCTGAACTATTGATAAAGTGAAAACTGCTCCCGCTTCATCCTAGAAGAACGGTAGAAAGCCATTACTTGAAGCAACGTTGCTTTTGGGTCCTGGTGCAACTGATTCGATTTTCATTCATGCGCACTCACTCCAGCCTTGACTGCCAGTAGAGAGCGGGAAACATCGAATAAGTAAATTAATAAATGACTGAAGAAATAAATATTGGCCAATGAATAAATTCAATGGATTCCAAGGAGCAAGCTTCAACCTTTTTTAAGCCGCGAAAACAAATTTTATTCCCGGAGCCCTTTACTACGGCGTCCCTCATAGCCTGAGTCGCTTTGGGACGTTAAACCCTAATAAACCAAACCAAACCAAACCAAACCAAATGTTATTTTTCAAAGCCTAAATCACGTAAAATTAGACACAGGAAGTTACACGGCTGCAACTGTAGCTGGCGGAGGATCGGTTTGATTGGAGATATATAGGATATAACCGTTGCCCTGGAGTGGGCGTTGTTGTTGTTGGCCTCTGTAGACATGGCATATACAAACGCGGAGGGATTGGTTAGGGCTTGGTGGTGAGTCAGGATGCTGCTGCTGATGATGAAGTTGTTAACTCAGCGGCGCCAAATGGCGACCGCGGGCTGATGCCCAGAGTGATTGGCTTTTTTTTAACCGATGAAAAGCTTGAAAGAAAACGTTCACGGTTACCAAGAAACTTATTGCGGCGAGCTTGAAAAAATAATCAAAGTTGCATATGTAGCTTCGCTTTACAAGAAATTTTGTTTCACCGACTTTCTATTTTGATCGGCTATTTCAGGTTGGAACTTGATTCTCTGGCATAAATTACTTCACTGCAGCGCTACAGACTGAAGAGGTGCGCATACATGAGGTTTAATATGTGGGGTAGTGAGCAAAAAAAAACTGAAGGCTCTTTTGCATCTACACAGGGAGCCAAGAGTCATCGACATTTCGGCAGCAGCGCGGGAAAAGGTGATGATGATGAATTTTTATGGCGCATCTATGGCCAAAGAGCGCCATGGCACAAGGTATTTTCGTCTACACAAGGTGGGGTCAAAGACCCATTTCCCAAGCCTTTCACCCTAAAGAAGCCGAGCACCAGGCCAGGGGAAAGCTTGTACGCATTGTATCGCCGGTGGGTAATCGGCGGCATTGGGGATCGAACCCCCTACTTCTCGCATGTGAGGCGGATGCTCAGACGACTAGGCCACCGCTGCGGTCCTGTTCAAACGATCTGCAAGCATTACCACTGCGCCAGTGGCAGCTCTCAGAGCTACCTCTGCAGCAGGGTGTTAGCACTGACACTTCCTCCACGACTGACAGTTCTCGGCAGGCGTATGGTATGTTGGCTAGAGTTTACTGACGTACGAACACCCAAGGCGCTCTCAGCAGTGTAAATACCAACTCCTTCTCAGTGTGGACATCAACTCTGATAACCTTGTGACGTCATCACGACCTCCCCACAGTGGCAAGTGGCAACCCGTTTGAGCGCAGTTGGGAGAGTTGATCTCCACAGGCCGCTGAGTAAAGTTGTCTTTCTGCTCATTCCGGTTTAGTGCTCGTATCATCTTTGCCTAGATTTAGTATTCCCATTTAGGATGCTCTCTTGGGGCTGGAGGACATATACCTGGTAATTGCGCTTTTTTTGTGACTTCTAATACCAATTTTGGTGCGGTATGCGTCGCTGAGCACGTCATCACGTGCCTCTGGACGCATGGTATACTGCGGGCAGACCATGTGCTTCGATCGTACAGTGAGTTGGTAGAGCAAGCCCAGCCTTCTAGGACACCTCGATGTTTTGAGAACAGTGTGAAACAAGCCTTGCACTTACCGTTTGAAGTACGAAGATACCGGAGGCTATGTTCCTGATGAGAGTCGAAGCGAAGCGCTTTTCGAGGTACTGAAAATGCACAAAAACGTAACCGTAACACAAGGGCCGCGATAAACACTGGGGTGGCTGGATTTGAAATGTAAATGTAATGATGAAAAGTTTATAATGAGCTTGATCTTGTAAGATCGCTGGAGTATAACATTTGCTTATGCTTTGCAAAACTGGTGAAGCCAGCTTCCCAGCAAAAAGAATAAAAAAGTTCTCCTTTCAGGTCGGATCTTGGCTCACGCTTTGAACATCTTGAAAACCATCGAGAAACTCTCAGACATCCACGTCGTCTTGACCTCGAGGCACGAGTCCCTGGCGGGAACTCGGAGGCCGACGCAGCGGCCCGCGAGTATACCCCCTTCCCCCGAGCGTGCCGCGGAAAGTGGACAGCGTCCACAAGAAGTGTTCGTACATCCTACAGAGCCGGAAATTAAAGAGGAGAGTCTACGCACTCAACTGTTTCATCAACTCTACCATACTGAACAGTGTCTATCCCACGTGCTACGAATTCAACTGCAAGCGCTGCAAGGTGCCCAACACCCTGCGCCACATGATCGACAGCCATCTGTCGATCCACGCAACAGCCATCTGAAGAGCAGTGGGAGGCTCCGCTAACCAGCCCCTACTCCGTCGTTCAGCTCATGCTGTTGGACAGGGCGCTGTCGAAAGACAAAGGCGGCCTCCTGGTCTAAGGACGCTGTGAATCTCGCCTGCTTATTTAGGCACCTATGTTTATTACTACTACTGCTCCCTACACTATGGCGGCGCGGTCAGTCCTTGGGTCCAAAACTATGTACCACACTGAAGGCTTCTAAAGCCAGAATATTTCCGGCGTTCTTCCTACTCTTTATGGCCAGCGCTGCAGCGTTGCAGTCGTGGTCAACAAGCCAATGAGCGACGCGACTCAGCAAGAGATAACTTTTTGTTACAATTTATCGACTTCAGCTTGGGCTTAATTGCTCAGGATGTCCATCCAGACCCACCTGTTAGTGTTGGATCAAATATTATATAGCCTTTGTTGTGGAAAACACGAGACAAAAAATTTGCTGCTGTTGGGAGCCGAGGCGCCTCACTATACAATGCCTCATCATACACTTTTACGGCACAGCCTCACCGCCAGACGCGATAACTCTATGGACTAAACAGAATTTTTTGCTGAGCTGGTTGCAGCAAGTTTGTCCACATAATGTGAACACTTTATAGACAAGGGCGGCAGTACATCAGCATCATCCGGCATCGTAATCAGCACGAGAATCAATGAACCAGCCAGACAACGAAGCTCTGGGGAGGCTAGCAGTCTTTAGGTGGCCATTTTTTTGGGGTGTCTTCCGGCTATCTGGCATTATCCTCATAGCACTGCTGCTAGCAGTGCGCAGAGAGTTTAAACTCAAGGCCTAACAAAGTTGCGAAAATGATGCTTGCACACCGTGTCCTTTGGACAAATATCAGAATTCAGCTCCTCGTGGCAAAATCTCAATTACTTTAGAAGTTGACCTCATGCGCTATGTACTTAGTAGCATAAAAAGTCAGAAATTCCGATGCATGCTTTCAAAACCGCGCTATTTCTATGTCACCGATGACCTACGCTAAGCAGAGTTAAGCGCGCAGTTTTGCCAAAGCACTGCCCTGCAGCTCAGCTCAGCATGAAGGGACCCCACGTGGGCATGAGACAACTCAAGTCTCCATTGCCGCACCCAGACTGCGACCGTGATGATGGACGGCGCCGTCGTAGAAAAGAGATTTCTGCTACGCAGGGAAGCTGACTTTAGATGCTTTGCAAAAGGTCCATAAGTCACAAATAACCCTTTATGCACCCTGCGGGGCTTTAGGTTGCTTTTAAACGCTGAAAAAAAAATTCACAATACCCCGGTAACCACTTGCATGGCCTGTTCGTCATGGCTGTTCGACATGCCATTTAAGCTGCTTCGTTTGAACAAACGCAGTTTCAAGCACCTGCTCATGCCGTTTTCTGAGCTGCCTTAACGAGTTGTCCTTTGGTATATGAATACGAAGTTACACTTGAGTTCCATCCAATAACAAAAAGAGAGAGTGAGGGAGAAAGAAAGACGAGGAGATTAATTACAAAAGAGTTCTAGGGCCATAGTTTATAACGTTTCATTTCGTTTTCACTGCGTTACATCAGTCATGACGAAAGCAACAGCGGATGGGGAAGACCAATCACAGGCACGGCCTTCACACAGCTCTTCACAGGCTCTTCAGGCACATCAAACGCGTCTTCAATCTCCATCATTTCGTACCCAGAAATTCTGGACAAAAGCATTTTTGAGCGGGAAACTGTTTAACAGCTTAATGTTTTTGATGTAATGCAATACTTCACTATAACAATCAATATATACACAGATCACCCGACGGCAGTCTTTTACTTTTTTTCTATTCACGTTTTTGCTATCGTCATAAGCGTTCCCTATTGATTTTTTTTTTTATGACAGTCTTAACTGTTAGATGCGATCGCTGGAAACATATTAAGAGAAAGATTCTGCTACATGTCAGAATAATAGACCATTACCTTCAATATTTGCTAACATTGTCTTACAATTTTTCAATGTTCAAAACTTTTACCCGAGAGCGCTGGACTTAATCGGCGTCGCCGACTGTCCACCAGTGTGGCATGGGGCGTGAGGCGTGTTTACACAAGTGGCACCAAGGGCGAATTTCAACCACTTCATCCCCACGGCCTAACTCGAGACAACGAAGTAATCCAAAGTAATAGTAATCGGGTTGAAAATGCATAAACGGATCATTGCTCTGGGGAATTAAGAATGTCGCGGTGTTTGGGGAACTCTAAGCATTTTTCTTTCGATGGCTTTCAAGCTTTCGCATGCAACACCGTGTTGCACCGGTCACTTCTTCTACAGAAGTTACGCCGCACACTTCATGTCGCCCAGCCTAGTTACCGCTTCACTTCTTGAACTGCGCGGCACATAGCGCGTACCTCGTTGATGCTGGTGACGTCGAGGCCGTGGTAGACTGGCAGGAAGACATACGCCGACAGCAGGACTCCGGCGGAAGTGGCGAACACACCCATCCACAGGACAGAGCCCCGCATGAACACCTGCGGCCACACACGCCAGACTTCAGGTTTCGCCGGCAGAAAGGTCAAAATTGAGAAGGGATCGATTTCACCGTTGGCCTGCACATATTCTCCTCTCTTTCTGTCCCCTCACCTCTCTCATTTCATTGCTTCGTTCTGCCTGCTATCCTTTCTTTCCGCTGCCCCAGCTCAGGTGCTTCAGTATCGATGGCAGATGCCGGGGCCAGCAAACGTCTTTTCCTCCCTTTTTATTATTATTTTAATAAAACCACTTACTACTTACTACAGTACACTAGAATCCTGGTAACGTATATAGTCGCCTCTATAAAGGTTACAAACAGTAATGATCTCTACAATGAATGCTACAGGAAGAGTACATTTAAGGTTTTCATTATTCTCGGCCGCTCTAATAGTCATAGCGCCTGAAAACGGACGATTTTAACGTTTATTCGGAACAATCTGCCATGTAACTGATACAGAAACAGCAAACCAGTTTTCGCGACTTCGTAACTTACAAACTGAGACAGTTAGTTTGCGGTAACATAAACGGCTCGGCAGCCACACCCCGTCGAATGCAGGTGGCCTAGGAGGAAATTTTTTTTCCTGCAAAAAAAGGTTTCTTTCCACCGGGGCCGCCTGCGCCCGACGCGGCTGCACTTTATTCTAAGTATGCAAAGCGCAGCCGAGCAGACGTGCCATTTCGCTTCCGTTTGCCGTTCGCTGACTCGCGCCATGTTGGACGTCTTGCTTTTGCCTTGTGCAGCTCCCGGAACGTAAGGATTCTTCTCTCTAGCGTCATGCCATCTCTCGTGCCCCGGATATCTGTTATCTACGCCTGTTATCAGTGTGTGGTAAATGTATATGTGCCTGGCTCCGAAGCAACAATGCGTTGCACTTCGTGCTTCCGGAGAAATCACGGTCAAGGATTCATTTCGACAGCGTGATGTCGATGCTCTGTTGACATGGCGGACTGCCATTAGACATATTTACATTTACGTTTACACATCATATTTTGATATGAGGCTCGAGGTTCTCGCGTTTTTAGAATTACGGTTGCAAGGCACGTTTTCGTGTATACTAGATGTTTCAGGGTAGACTTTACACAACTTTTAAAAAAAGGTTTTTGAGAGTAAGAAAGAGCGCATTTTTCGGCATAGCATTGCCGGCGGTATAATCAGAATACACGTAAGACGTGCTAACTTATAGACTGGGTAACTAATATTGAATAGTTAACCTTTTGACTGTTACTGTTAGGCTCTTTCATTATTGAGAGGCGTGTAGCCAAACGTAATATCCATATCAGTTTGTGGAATTTCGAAAACGCAGTTACCCTCGGCGATGTGGTTGAACAAATTTTCGCCATTTCGATCAGCTACGTGCACTGGAGCGGTTGCTCTGCTTGCAATCTTCTGGGAAGCGCATGTGTTTTGGCGCGAGTTGATGTACTTTAAACGGCAGCCGCAAGAGGCGCGATAGAGTGCGGAATGGCCATTCGTGAGCCCACTTCGACTGACGCTGCAGCAGACACTGGTGGACGATATTAATGTTGCGCGTTGCACGCAGTGTCCATCCCACTTAACCGCTGCAGCTGTCGATGAAAGTACTGCCCTTCTGCTATTTATTATGCTAATGAAAATGATGATGAATGTTGATGGCGCAAGGACATCTGTGGCCAAAGAGCGCCATGGCACAAGGTTTTTTTGTTCTACTCAAACGGGGGTCAAGGACCCATTTCTCCAGCATTACACACTGAATAAGCCGAGCACGAGGCCAGGGGAAAGCTTGTACTCATTGTATCACCGGTGGGTACCCGGCGGCACTGGGGATCGAACCCCGCACCTCCCGCATGCAAGGCGTACGCTCAATGGACAAAGCCACCGCTGTGGTGGCTTCTATTTATATTGTGTGCGAGATGAGTTCTTCCATGAATAGAAGGAGCCAGCGTACCCACCGCCACCACGTGCACAAGTTACTGTGTGCTTCTACCGGCGCTCATCTCTCTTTGCTCGAGGTCTTACAGGTTGTCAAAAATAAACTGCAGCGTATGTCATGAAAAATATGCGGTGACAGCATCTAAAACGTCAGCTAATAATGGACAATGCGCCGTCACAGGCAAAGATTCTCACATGCTGATGGCGTTTCTCACTCTAAGCTTGTAAGCGGTGTCAAACTTCAAACTCTCCAACAAATTCCGTTCCGTCGTGACGAAAATGACTTATTTACAGTACGGGCTACTGTTGGAGTTGAGCAGTCAAGATGATGAAGTTGAGAATACGGCGCCATCCTATTCGCAGCAGCTGTTTCTAGTCACGGCAAGACTAACTTTACTGGAGTGAAACGCAAAGCTTAAATACATGTTGGGGCACATGGTCTCTAAAAAGCACCATCATCGATTGCTGTGCACGAGTACATAAGCACGGCGCCTATCGCAGCGTTCGGATCGCTATGAGATATAACCCCCCCAATTTCTTCTCTCCACACACACTGCTCGCTCGTGCATTCGTTTTGGCATGTTCACTGGTGGCCAATTAATTTTCGCAGCAGCTAGAAAATCACAACTCCTATTAATATCTTATTTAGCTAGTCATTACGTGCCCTATACTACCACAAATTCTTGTACTGGAGTAGAAGGTGTATGAGCACGAGGCGACGGCACCCAAACCTGTGTGGCTGGCTAGGGAGCTAGGGAGCTCTTGATAACTGCACACGTTGTGAAGGAGTCACCTGACGTTCGTAGCCTCTGCTTCAGTGTAAGTAGTTGTGAGATAAGGCAGGAGTGATTGTGTCACGTGTCACCGACTAGAGCGGCTATTACCTGCGCAGGCAGCCCGAGCACGTTGACGGCCGAAAAGAAGCTGGCCATCATGGATAGGGAGACCGGCAGCCAGCCCAGCTGCCCCCGCGCCGTAAGGAAGTTCCTGCTGCTCTGGCGGCGCCGGTCCTGCCACGCCACCCAGACGCCGATGGACACCGACAGCGCCAGCAGGAGCGCCAGCACTGCGTAGTCAGCCGCCGTGAATCCACCCGCCATTGGCTCTGCAGGTGTAGGTGCTGCGCTGGGCCGTTCACGAATGTTCCCCGGGCTGTGAGGGCATCTCCCGTGGACATGCGGGGGCAAAAAACAAGTTGGCCCGCGGGTGGTGGTTTATAAGGGGCACCTTATAAAGGTGTCACAACCGACCCTTTATTCGCTGGCGATAAAGAAAAGCGGTTGTTGATGTCGCATGGGTGAGTTCTGGGCAATATAAGATGGCCCGAAAAAGAACGTAGACAGATGACGAAGGGTGAAAAGAGTGAGGGCGCATCTTTGTTGTTATGGCTGTATATGTCGCAGAAGCAAAGCTGATGTGCAGATTCGCCAAGCGTAGTGCGACTTGGAGAAATAAATGATCGCAGACGGACCTGAAGGGGAGGAGGAGGCAGATGAGGGCGACAGATATGTGGAGGTACGTCTAGCAACTTGGCAGGTTGCTTCGGTTGCAAACGCCGTAGGAAAGAGATAAGGGTCCTTATTATCGCAGCACGGATACGCAGCGAAAGTATGCTCTCTGTGCTTAATGACGACCATTTTTTTTTTTCGGAGCGATGCCAAGAAAATTAAGCTCCAGCTGTTTGCGTGGCTGGATATTGAGAACGAATAGACTGTTGAATGTATATAGCCCGCCACGCCAAAAAAATCAATGCGGCTTCAATGAGCTGTTCGCAAAAACGCGAGTGGTCACGAAGGGAGGGCCTCTCTTGATAGTCGGGGACTTCAACGCACATCACTCGGCATGGGGGTATAAGTATAAGTACACGCAGGTAAAGGACGCGAAATATGGACCAGTATTCAACAGTATGATCTAGTGCTTCTGAAGGTTCCCCTGAAACCGACCCGTCAGGGCAACAGCGTTTCGATAGACACGTCCCCGGACATAACTCTAGCCGGAGACCGTGTCTTTGCCACATGACGCAACACGGGCGAAAACTTGGGCAGCGACCATAAGATTATTGAAATTGTTGTAGACAACGGCCCACCGGTCACCCGCACCAAGAAGGTAACGTCGGTCAACTGGGAGGCTTTCCGAAATTACCGCACCGGTCAGGAAGAAGGCATCATTAATATTGACGATTGAAGTAAAAAGGCCCTTCAGTCAGTCCGCGAAGCAACGTAGGAGGTGGATGTTGAGAAGGACGTCGAAGCAGTAGATCGCCACATGGTCAGTCTCTGGCGTAAGATGAAGGATATGGAAACGCGGCTCACGCAGAAAAAGGGGAACAGGAACTTGCGAAGAGAATTGGCTGTGCTTAATAAGGAAATCGAAGAGTACGCGCTCGTTTTAACGAGGCAAAACTGGTGCAACGTTAGCGAAAAACTGGATCAGAACATCGAGAAGGCAGGTACGTGGCACTTCTTCGGCACCTTTTAGATCCGGGAAAGTCCAAACTGGAGGCCAGACAACTTCACAGGCTAGTACATTAGTACATACCTTTGACAGGACCACGGCTGCTCTCATATCCCAAATCCGGGACCGGTATTTGAGCTGCGCAAACGGTACAGGTCAACCACTGCCGGATTAAGGGGGACAGGAATTCCCGGAACTAGATAGCCCGATGACGACTGCCGAAGTCCAGGCAGAAATAAGCAGACTGAGAACCAAGACTGCCGCGGGTGTGGACGGGGTCTTCAAATTCTCAGAAACTTGGTTGACGCGTCGATCCGACAACTCGCAGCCTTCATGCGGGAGTTTTGGGAGGCCAGTCAGCTGCCGGTGGGGTGGAAGGGTGCGAACCTCGCGTTCCTCCCGAAGCCGGGGAAACGGCCGGGCTTCGAGCACCTGCGTCCCATCTCGCTCACGCTGTGCGTGGGCAAACTGATGGAGCATGTGATTCAGGTCCGGCAGAAGTGGTTTTTGGAGCACAAGAGTATCTATCCGAATACCATGATAGGATTCAGACCGCACTTGCCTGCATGCGATGTCATGTTGCCGTTAAAAGAACAGATCATATACAATTCCTAAGTAGACACCAGGGTGATCAATGGTCTCGACGTGTGGAAAGCTTTCGATAACGTGAAACACTCACACTCGGCCATTCTGGAGAATCTGGGTGCGTTAGACGTAGGAGTTCGCACCCACAACTACATACGTGAATTCCTCACAGACAGAACAACAACTATCAGTATGGGGGGACACACAGAGGGGGGTATTCAACTCGGCAACAAGGCCACACCGCAGAGATTGGTGTTGTCTCCGACCTTGTTTAATATTCTCATGCTTGGCCTCTCCACACAACTGGACGAAATCCTGGGGCTACACCACACATTGTACACAGATGGCCTGACCCTGTGGATGTGCAGGGTTAGTGACGGTCAAATTGAGCAGACGCTTCAGCGAACAATCAATGATACAGAAAGATACTTAGAACTGATCGGGCTCAGGTGCTCGGCCGAGAAATCGGAAGCGCTCTTTCTCGCGTCCTTGCAATTACGCCAGAAGTGACGTATAAAGCACGACGGACCGTATAGCCCGGGAATCACACTCAGGGTGAACGGTAACGTTATACCAACGGTGGCAAGCATTACAGTTTACAGTTCTGAGATTATGAATTCAAGCCAACGGCGAGAACTCGGAAACTATTCAGAGGCTAGAGGCTAGCACCAGTCAGACTTGTAGACTCTTGAAACGGATCGCAAACCAACATACGGGAATGAAAGAAGCTTACTTCCTTAGGCTAGACCAGTCTTTCATAATCAGCCGGATTGTCTACGTGGAGCCGTATTTCATAAGACGCAAAAAGACGAACTGGACATTCTCATTCGTAAAGGGATCAAAACGGCACCAGGTTTACCACCTAATATATGGACGAACAGGATTTTGAGACAGCGGGTTTCCAATACCCTCTAAGTGCTCATTGAGGCTGCAACGACCTCATGGTACCAGAGATTGTCGCGCAGTCGTACTGGTCGCAGCATTCTGGAAAAGCTGGGACATGAGTCTCGAGCATGTTCCAGACGTACTGACAAGGTCCCTAGAAAGAGTAGGGACAAATTAAAGACACCTCCACCCCCCCCTCCAAAAAAATAAAAATAAAATAAAAACAAAGCACGCATCCCATCTACTATGAGAGCCGCAGGACTGATAGAGCAGCATCGTTGCAAGCCAGTTTTGAGAGCAGACAGAACGTCTTGTATACAGGTGCCGCAGAATGCGCAGACGGTATGGGGCGCGTTTCGGTAACAACTAGGGAAAACGGCGGTCCGGCAGTGTGCTGCAGCACCCAACACTCGACCGCAACGGAGGCGGAAGAGTTGGCCATTGCGCTGGCTCTAACTCATCGACAGGTCAAAATTCAAAGTCAAACAATTCTAACAAATCGAAGTCAGCGATTCGAAACTTTGACGCGGGCCATATTTCAGCCGCAGCAGCACGAGTGCTGGCCGTTGGCCCACCACTGTCACAACAGGTCGCGCTCATTTGGACACCGGCGCACCAAGGGTTGAGGGGAAACGAGAAAGCGCACATAGTGGCCCGAGGATTAGCTATTTTCCGGGATCCCAGTGGCGTCTCTTACGCAATCCCGACCTCCCCCCCCTCCCGCGACGAGGAGCCCATACAGTTCGACGACGATCTTAGTACGTATGAAGAAGTCATAAATCATTACAATTTAGACAGAGCGGTGCTTCAAAAAGTGTGTAAGCAGCTCACCAAAAGCGAAGAGGTAGTGTGGCGTAAGCTACAAACCGCAGTATTTTCAAATCCCCAGCTTTATAGCAAGTGGCACCCGGAAATTTTCAGCCGCATGTGCAAGCGTTGCGAGGGCATAGCGGAAATGATCCATATGATATGGACGTGCCGTAGCTTTGGAGAACCTGACAGAACGAATGTATCCTGGGAGGCATTGCTTCTCGAACAGGAAGAACAGGGAAAACGGGAAGTCAACCGTTTCGCCCTGGCCGCTGCTGAGATCCAGGAGATCCTGGTCGACGGCTGAGGGGAGGACATGGCTGGGACCGAGCTGTACCTCAGATCCCAGTCAAGCTTTTTACGGGTGCTAATAAATGTTATTTCTCTCTCTCTCTCTAGCTCTTTTCCACCAAACAAATTTGAAGTTGCATGTAGCATTTCTCTTGAAAACAATGTTGCGAACATTTCAATACTAAATGACAACAGGTTGCGCTTGTAACTACTCTGCGATGATTACAGATTTGCGACGAACAAAATAAATACAACAAGCTATGTATGTCCTCGATCGTGCTTTAGATGGTAATCACCGATGTAACGTGGATTTCATAGTAGCAATAGGCGGAGTTAATGTCTGCCGAAGTGCAGTCAACCGGTCGCAAAGAAACACTGCGCGGCTATCGTAAATATGCATAGTTAAGCGGTCAGTCGTAGCCCGGGTTCGGAGAAAGCTGCGCGGCGTTTCTCTTAAGCATTATGGGTCTACTCAGACGGATACACAGTAGCATGTCACAGAGCTCATACAGCGGCGCTTTATACGCAACATTTAGTCCAATAATAGCGCAGAAAAATGTGAACTCGCAGAAGTTCTCGCGTATATTTATGCGCAATAACAGGTATGAAGCATTTGACGAAGGTCAAGTTCGTTGTTGTCACGTCACTGCCGGTATTGGCATACCTAGAAACTCTGTACAACCGCACGCTTTCAATGGGAAGTTGTTTACGAAAGCAAATTTTTCGAGTATCGTATGATTTCACCGCAGTAGTCAATATAACCACTGATCTATCCTCAGGACGCTTGTAGTTTTCTGGTGCTTGATGTAAAAAATTCACACCATTGCGCTTGAAATGATTCAGCGCATGCCAGTCGGCTAATATTTTCGAAATATCTGCCATATTGCAGGATCAAGGATTCAAACATTACGAGAAGAAAAATTCCCATATTGAAATCTTAGTTTCTTCTCAAACATAGGAGGCAGTCAATGTGTACAGGTTCCTATATGTTAAGCCGTTTTCCGTGACACGGTCAACCAGACATCGCCAGTCTCATTCAATAACCCCATTCACCGCTAGAACTGGCGTATTCAGTTATTTCTTCTTCCCTCGCGCAGTAACTGACCGGAATGCTTTAGCATTCGCTGCCCTAAGTGGTGTAGATTCCGTAGAAAAAATAGAAGATTGATGTCATCAAATTTTTTAGATTTGTGTATAAAATTTTCTTTCGGTGCTTTTTGGATTTGTATTGCAATGTATCCCCCTCTTTGAAAAGAACGACCAGAAATGCCTGCAGCATTCTGTAAATAAGTAAAAATAAATGAAGTGGTTTTATATGGCCGTCCGAACTGCTCGGTGCGAGTGCCTGACAAACTTTAAAAGGACGATTTTGCTGCGCATTTGAAGCGTTCAAGACTGTACCTCACAGTCTGACGCACGCTGGAGGCCCAACTCAAAATGCTACGTCCGCTGGTCACCTGTTACATTGACTACGGCACCAGATCTGAACTGCCTGCTTTGTTGTACCATCGCGTGAACATTATTGTGCTTAATGGCACACACACACACACACACACACACACACACACACACACACACACACACACACACACACACACACACACACACACACACACACACACACACACACACACACACACACACACACACACACACACACACACACACACACACACACACACACACACACACACACACACACACACACACACACACACACACACACACACACACACACACGCACGCACGCACGCACACGCACACGCACACGCACACGCACACGCACGCACACGCACGCACACACACGCACACACACACACACGCATATATATATATATATATATATATATATATATATATATATATATATATATATATATATATATATATATATATATATATATATATTAGCAAACAAACATATTAAGAAAACCAACAGTCACCGAAAACCCACGTGCATAGGGCTATTTTTTTTTATTTCTAGTGCCAATCAATTGTCATTAAAGAAAATTATTTATAAAGCAGCAGAAAAAACAACCATGCCGCCGGTGGGATCCGAACCCATGACCTCCTTTACGAGCTGCTTTATAAATAATTTTCTTTAAAGGCAATTGATTGGCACTAGAAATTTTAAAAAATAGAAAAAATTCCCCTATTTACCTGGGTTTTCGGTGACAGTTGGTTTCCTTAATATATATATATATATATATATATATATATATATATATATATATATATATATATATATATATATATATATATATATATATATATATATATATATATATACAGGGCAAGAAATAAAAAGTTCCTAGGGCTGGTTTGGCAACACAACGAAAGAAAACAGACGCGAGGAGCAATGTGCTTGACGTTTCGGCCGGGAGCCGGTCTTCGTCTGAAAAGGCCGGCCCTGTCGGGATCCGCTTACCCGACAGTTCTGGACAAAGACATTTTTTTAGCAGGCAACCGTTGATGAACCAATTTTTTCATATAATGTAAGATTTAACTGGCATGGGCAATGACAGTGCTCGTTCACCATGTCTGTGTTCTTTCGTATATATATATATATATATAATATATATATATATAATTATATATATATATATATATATATATATATATATATATATATATATATATATATATATATATATATATATAAGAAGTAAATGATCACTAACTAAGGTGCTAGCTCTGAACATTGCCTACAATTAATGCTTATGCACATACCGTTTGTCTGTCCTCAGTCTGGGCAGCGACTAATCGTTCCCGGGAGGCCGCACGCTGTGCACTCGCTGACCGATATAACGCTTCGACGCGGTCGGCACTCGTCGGCAGTGGAATATCAGGCCGTCGACTGAGGAAGGACGCGAGGGCGCACACCTGGTCTGTGGCACACGACGAGAGTTCGACGAAATGTGCACGGCTGCGCGCAAAACGGAAACGAGCTGGCGAAACGCGCAGCGCATTGAAATTCAGCTATTGTGTGCCCAGCACTGCCGACAGGTGAGACCGTTCGCGCAGTTGCTTCGCAGGTCATCATCTCTTTCCCCTATTTTGCTGCTGTTTTCTGCGAGGCGCATGTGAGGGGATGGGTATGTGCGCGGCGGAGGAGCAGCAACCGCAATGCCGTGAGGCTACGTTGGGATACCCTTTCATGCAGAGGTAAAGAGTGCGTCAAGCTGGTTTTACACGACATGTGTAGTGAACTTTCATCCAGGGAGAATAATGTATGTTGAAAAAGCCAGCGTTTATGCGGCCTGTTTTGTTTATTTAATGTTGCTTGTTCCTGTGAATGAAAATTGGCCATGATATGGAAATTAGTTCCCCGCCGCGGCGGCTCAGTGGCTAAGGCACTCGACAACTGATCTGGAGTGCCCGGGTTCGAACTCAACCGCGGCGGCCGCGTTTCGATGGAGGCGAAACGCAAAGGCGCCCGTGTGCTTTGCGATGTGACTGCACGTTAAAGATCCCCAGGTGGTCGAAATTATTCCGGATCCCTTCACTACCGTACCTCTTTCTTCTCTTAGTCCCTCCTTTATAGCTTCCTTTTACAGCGCGGTTCAGGTGTCCGCCGAGATGTGAGACAGATACTGCGCCATTTCCTTTACCCAACAACAAATTTTTTAGGGAAAGTGGATTTTCAGGAAAGGATATGGCGCAGTATATGTCTGATATCTTGGTGGACGTCTGAACCGCACCGTAAGAGAAGGGACAATGGAGGGAGTGATAGAAGGAAAGAAGAGGCCATTGGAATAATTTCGACCACCTAGGTATCTTTAACGACCACTGACATCGCACAACATACGGGCCTCCACTGAAGCGTCGTCATGGGAGGAAAACAAAACGTGTTGCGGAGGCGAGATTTTATTTCTTTTATGTCCATCCTGCTTTCTGTTCTTTTTTTTGCTCCATATTTACTTTGTTTTCTTTGTGAACTGAACAGCATCTTTTTCTCCCAGAGGTTGTTACAGAAAGAGTGTCGTTTTAAAAGCGACATGCTAAAATAAAGAAATTAATCGAAAACAAGATTAATAGAAGCAGACATACACCATATTCAACTACAACTTAAGAATGCAGCAGAAGCCGCGCTTCTCAGTGCTTTTCAAATAGTCATAAACCCGCCTGCCAATCGCGGCAACCACTGAGCTAACGTCGTGGAAGAATGCTATGCTTCTTTCAAAATGGCCGCTCGCGGTCGACAGTATGTCGTTTTCTTCCTTGTGGTGGCGTGCGTGCAACGAAAAAGAGTTGGCCTTGTCGTCACCATACGCCTTTGTCTGAACGCAGCGGCGCGAAGCGCCAGAATCTCCAGAAGCGCCATGAGCAAGAGCCAGAGTGGTCGCATTGGATACCCTGATCGCGACGTGCACCGACGCCGCGGCAGTTCGTGACTACGCTGTGCCAAAGCTCACTTTATGCCGTGCGTCTTGAATAATAGGCAGGATGCTGGCGACGGATCCGAGTCGTGGTCTCAGCGCCTGTCAGCGGGAAGATACGTTGGAGGCCTTAGCCGTACCCAGAGTGTCGACGACCGTTTCCGAGTAGTAATTTCCGAGGAGTAAAAAAAGCAGCTGGGGGCCAGGCCGAGAGGGCCGTAATTAGGGGGAACTTGAGCTCCGCCCTAAGGGGTGGACGCGACAGCGTTGATGGTTGTCATTTGCTGCTTCCTTTCTTAATTACACACACTGATTATAGCATGCATCAGCAGGCATCCTAGACCACGTAATACATCACACGACACACGAGATCACACATTAAGCAAGACTAATGAACGAGCCTCAGTGGTTTAGAAGTAGCGTGTCTGACTCGTACCCCAACGGTCACAAATTCAGTTTCCAACCAATTACCCCAATATCCCTTCCTGCGAAATCAATGTGCTTTACATCATTATAGGTCATTAAATTTCAGTCATCCTATGACATCATAGTCACAGTTTAACTCGAATTGTATTCGTTTTCATTCCACAGTTCAACGTGTGACGTCTTAACCGTGTCGGGTTTTCCTCCGAACGTCAGCTCTAATGCTGCCGCGTTAAAAGGGCCGGCTAGGAGCGGCGTAGACGTCCGCTAGCGGGACGAGCGACGTGCCGCCGGGAAATAAGCCGCGGTATGCAACGTGGGTAGGGTGTTTAACGTGTGACATCGCGACCTTGTGAGCATGAGCGCGAAAAGCGTGCGAATCCGTTCGACCACTAATGCTCGGTGTGCGACAGACTGCGGTTGCGGCGATATTTGGCACCCTTGCAACCGGAGTACTATAAGCGCTTAATTATTTACTTATTTAATAGCTCTCAGGGCCGAATCGTTACAGAGAGGAGTCAGTAAAGATAATAAAATTGATAACACGAACAGAATCAGCAGAGCATCACCATGTTATATAATCGCTAACGGCATTTTAAACAGGTTAGCGTCTGTAATGGAGGCGACGGGAGTGGGAAGGTGGTTCCACTCTTTAGATGTCGTGGAGAAGAAACATGCGAAATGTACGTTGGTGGACACGTGAACCTTTAACTGGTGGTCGCTGCGTGACGAGATATATGGCGGCGGTACAACTAGCTGATCTCTGAAATTAAGGTAAGAATGGTAAATTTTGTGAAAGAGACATATACAATTGTACGACGAACTGAAAGATCAGGCAAATTTAGATTTCACTTCATTTGTGGTACGCTTGCATTCCGATGAGAGCATCAAAAAATGAAACGAACAGCTAGACTTTGGATGGACTCGACCTTCCCAATTAGCGAGTTAAGGTGAGGGTCACAAACTGATGATGCGTATTCGAGTTTCGGCCTGACTGTAGCATTTTGCAGAGGAGATGTTTCAGGCAACTGGGCAACAAAAGAGAAATTACGCCGTAAGTAACCGAGTGTGCTTCGAGACTCTCTGACGGCTGATCTGAGAGCTATTCATCTGTGTGCCATGCGCATAAACCATATGTGTGCAATGTGCCGCACCTGTGCGCGTCCACCGCTTAGACGACTCCGCCGATTCCGGTGCATCTGCCACCGCTCGACAGCACCTGCTCCGCTTTCGGCCGCTGTAGCGAGTCACGCAGTAGTGCGCAACCGGCACAAAATTTTGTTTGCGTTTGTTTTAGCTCTTACGCCGCTTATTCTCCCGGCGAACGCGCACGCTTTTTTTTCAGCGATGCGGTAAGGGTCTGGCTCCTGCCGCAAAACTCACAGCAACGCCCAGGCAGCTCTTCGGCGTACACCCGTTCAATTCTTTAAGAGTATCGTACGACCATCGACCCATACAGGCTTGTCAGTGCCTTATCATGTCGCGGGGTGACGAAATAAACGGGAATAGGCGCACATGAGCCGTGATAAGGTGCTGACAAGCCTACGGATCAATGGCCGCGCGATACTCTTAAAGAACTGGCCGGGTGTACATCTAGCGACAGCTTAAGGAACGTTGCGGCAAGGCATTCGCGCGTGTGGCCTGCACTACTGCCTCGCGCTTTGCGCGTCTGGCTTCAGCCTTGCGCACGCTTGCGTTGTCACAGCTCGGGGTCTACCTTGCGCTTACGTCGCGTACACTAAGCGTCCTTCGCGCTCGCTGTGGGATCACACTGTCGAGCTTGGCGCTTTGTTGCTAGACCACGTTCATGGACTGCAGGATTCTGAAAGAGACCATCGCTTCCGTTTAGCAGCTGCGGCACACTTCTTCTCCACTGTTCACTCACGACGTAGTTCGCTCTGGTTCCATATTACATGTCCGGACCGGCCGCACTAAAATAAGAGGAAGACTGCAAGAGAGTGCGCTCCGCGCTCTCATTGGCTTCGAGGGGCCCGAGCAGTTCCGACCGGTTCCGAGTGATTCCGAGTATGCGCGCAATGGCTGCGACTGATGACGTTGTGTGACGTTACACCTCATTATGTACACGATGACACACATTCAGCATTTTGAGATTTTCGTGTTTAAAAAAAATTGCCGGCAATTGCCTTTGACTCCATATACACTGATATGATACATTTTTACATCCCGCATATTGAAGATGCATCATATTGCACAATTCGACTTTAAATTCGTGATAATTCGTCAAACTAATTGTGCGGCGGTGTGACCCCGAACTGGTTTCGAGCTTCCGGTTTCCAGCTTAAGATTTGTGAGGATGTCCTTGTTCTTCGCATAAAAAGAACTTTTCCTCTGGTTGCGCAGACACAATGCGCCGTTTGCGGGTCTTGTACTTTGTCTTGGTGTCGACGATGAGAGCACACCGAATACACTCCTGCATTCATACAGAGTACGGAGCGACGCAGTGGCACGGGAACGAATATACCTTCAAAGCGCGTCGTTTACTGGGCATTGTATTTTTCTGCTGGTATTCTGTAAGCGAATAACCATCCGTTATTGTGGCCTTGTTCTAAACGCTGGATTTTTTAAAGCCAGCAGGTTTTCTAGGGTCTGTTTAATATATTGAAGAGCGAAGAAGGCAGTGGAACGTTGCGGACGCGGAGCTTCTGCAACATTCTCAGGTTGTAACTGACTGCAAAACTATACGAGTATAAGATTACTATAAGCAGATTTGGCCGCCGCGGTGGCTCAGTAGTTATGGTGGTGGGCTGCTGACCCGAATGACACAGGTTCGATCCTGACCACGGCGGTCGAAGCTTGATGGATGCGAAATTCTAGAGGGCCGTGTGCTGTGCGATGTCAGTGCACGTTAATGAACCTGAGGTGGTAGAAAATATCCGCAGTCGTCCACAATGGCATCCCTCATAGGTTGAGTTGCTTTGGGATGTTAACTCCGTTAAACTAAATCAGACCACACTGGAAGCAAAATAATATAACTCAGCGCAGACTACTATGCAGGTTCATTAACGTAACAAGAACGTTTTAAATTTTGTACCTCTTTGCACGCTTTTACAATCGTGCTTTAAAATGATCTTCCTAAGAGCTTCTACATCATTTAGTAAGACAGTGAAGGCGGGACAGTGGTTCGATTCGGTGGTCGTTTCTAGTGCTAGTCACAGGGGGCTATTAGCCGTTAAAGATAGCCTTCACATAAGGACTCCTGCAGTTGGGCGCGCGGTAAATATTGATACCCTTGATCCGACCGACGTGCGGTTAGCACTGAGAACGAAACGGCAATGAGGATAGGAGAAAGAAGGAAAGAAGAGCAGAAAAAAATTGTATATGTGTCGCGCCATGTTTGTCTGAGGTATAATACCGGTTCCTCGTTGTGCTCACGAGTGCACCCTATAAATCTGTTCAGTCGAGGAAATGAAATAAATTCATGTGGATATGTAAAGTTGCGTTCAGACGGAGGATTTTCCAGTTGGCTATTCTCATTTATTTAAAATGCTACCGAACTAAAAGCCTCACCAGAAAAAAAAATGTCATCGATCATAAAATTCGCCCATTGGCTCGAAGGAGCTGGCGTCACCAAACCGGAAATTCCTATTGGCTGGAGGGAAGTGAAGTCACCAGAGAGAAAGTGACGCCACTTCCGGGAAAGGCATCAACCGCTGCTAATATGCTGTCGCATTGCCAAAACACAAGGTAATTACTTGTCCCTGTAAAATTTTTCTCCGAGATTTAAGCAGTAAACGAAATTTTCTAGTTTTTATTTATTTATGAATTCTGCGATCTTGATATATGATCATAGCCGGTGGGAATATTGTTTTCCCAAAATACAAAAATAAATCCATGTACAAAACGAAGAAAATGCACACAACAGGCTCAGCAAAGAGAATACCGCGGTAAGCTAAATAACACTAATCAGTTCAAATGCTCTTCAAATAAATGAAATAACTTCTGTTTCACAACTTCATCAATGAGAGTGTTCCAGTCAGTGGTTGTCCTTGTTACAGCCTAATGCCGGCATATAGAATGGAATGAAACACATTTTGCGTCTGCTTTCGAAAAACTTTCAACCAAATGACATTCTCGTTCTCCACATTCTTCATATCCGCCGCGGTGGCTCAGTGGTTATGGCGCTCGGCAGCTGACCCGAAAGACGCGGGTTCGATTCTGGCCGCGGCGGTCGCATTTCGATGTAGGCACGTTAAAGAAACCCGGGTGGTCGGAATTTCCGGAGCCCTTCACTACCCCGTCCCCCACAGCCTGAGTCGCTTTGGGATGATAAAACCCTTTAAACCATAAAACAAACGTCGCTTGAGGACACCCTCTCCCAGGTGCATCTGCGTCACACTAGATGAGGGCGGGCGCTTTCCTCTGCACTATGCTAAGCTTAGCCTGGAGAGAGCCCTTCTTGCAACCTTCGCGGGTAACAAGCGGGAAGGCGATGTAATCGGATGAACGTCGATGCTATCACTGCGGGCATTCCAAGAATAGCCCTCAAAGCGACGACCGCCGGACGCAGAGGATTGGATCTGGGGGCCCCACCATCGTACCTTGCAGGGAATTCGGTCGGAAATACGTGGACTCTTTATTTGTGCCGAAAAGCACGCTGTCGCAACTAAAATACAAAATAGAAGTTCATCGCACCAAGGTAGGGATTCGCGCATATTAGAAACTTTCCAATGTCGTATCGAATATCGCCGTGTTCGATTCGCACGCGAATCAAGTAATGCATTTTCAAAGTGTTTTTAAAACGAATCAACTATGTTTTTAAGTTTTCACATATGTTTTGAATAATCGGCTCGAAGTTCCATTACGGTAACACGCAGTTTTCTTCTACGGCTCTTTAAAGAACAGGGTCCAATCCAACTCCGCATTGCATGCTGCCGTGATCGGTTTGGGCGGGGAGGAGGGTTCAGCTCCGTGACGCAGTCCATTCATACGGTGGTGTTCTTAATTGCCATACATGACCCCCAAGATTGAGAAATGCGGCAGGGCATAGGCAAGTTGAGCAAACCCTGCACTAATGCCCGATCGCGAAATGTACGTAGATCCCCACCATCGCGTCCACATAGACATGCACGGCGCAAGTGTAATCGCTGTCATCACCAGTAGCAAAAGATAGTTTTCCCAAGCGTACGGCATGAAGTACAAAGTTTTAATGTGCTGACTTCATGTTGCGTGCACCCTAATGGAGACCAGTGTTGCGTCTTTTGACAGCTACAATTATAACTCTATAAGTTATAGCACCGTACCGCAGAGCCGCCACTAGCGCTCAGCGTTATGGCACGATTATTCGTTCTGCATGAATATTCCCACATGTGCTGTATATTCCTAAAAATATTCGACTCGTAGTTATTCGGGTTTTTAGCGACCCTATTCGAATTCGACTCGACAGGAAAGCTACACTATTCGTATTTGATTGGGGCTTAGAAAAAAGATACTTTATCCTAAATGCTTATACGTAAATGCATAGGCTAACGCGATAGCACAATGTGATACGCAGAGTCTGCTTTAGCAATACACACATGCCTTTTCAGTTCGGCTAAGAATAGAGCCAAACGCACTCCGCGCCGATAGGCACCTCTCATAGTGCCGCTTCCGCACTCTCATTCAGTTCTGTATTCTGGTCTAATCTTCCCGCATGTAAGGGACAAGCTGGCAGCTCGGCGTGCTAGGTGAATTTTTTCGACGCCAGCGACAGATATAAGAATGGGTTCAGCTTTTGCTAGCGCAGACTCGGCGTATTACATTGTGACACCATGTGATCGATTTAGCATAAACATCTCCGTTTAAACGAGATAGCATAAAATTCCCGGTTAGCCAGAAAATCCGCCGTCGGCGTTGTGAGCGAAAAATGACGAACATGACTCTGGCAGTTCGTCCCCAGAGAGCAACCTAGGAGGCAGGTGGGCCACCTAGGTGATGTGACATTGCGGTGTCATCACAACCTGCCCACGGGATTGTGAGAAAACTGCCCACTGTGGCATGTGGCTGTTAAATTAATGATTGGTCGCTCAGGAAGAGCAACCTGGGCCGCACAAGGCCCACCGCTGGGAGCACCTGCCATCACAGAGCAGTGGCGCATCGCTTAACTGCTGCACCACTGCGCCAGGAGAGATATCAGGACTGCCAAGGATCTATGAATGTAGAGTTGAGAACGACCTGAAGATATCGGAAATAGCCCATTACGCTATCGTGTCACACCTTTGAGGCACAGCTTAGGTGTCCCCTTCAATTTTTGTTTTCATCATGGCAGAAACTCTTCCGTTAGTTGAAGTGTCGGTTTTACAACTGATATACTTGATTTGCGTATGCACGGTGATATCAAAAAGTAATGACGAGGTTTGGTATTCCCCAGATCACTGGCGGCACTGAAAAGAAACAGCAACCATTTCGTTTTTCTCAAAAGATACTTCTTCAGCTTGATTTCTTGTCAAGCGTAGGAAAACAGTAGTGGGCTGCCGACGACGGAGTTAGCCAATTTCTCCTGTTAACCAGGAGTGGTGCGCACTTGTGATAACACGAGGAAACATACCACGAGCGAGTTAACTTTTTGCCTTTCGACACTGCACCATCTGACTATTCGCATTTGGTTTGGTTTGATTTATTGGTGTTTAACGTCCCAAAGCGACTCAGGCTATGAGAGACGCCGTAGTGAAGGACTTTGGAAATTTCGGCCACCTGTGGTTATTTAACCTGCACTGACATCGCACAGTACACGGGCCTCTAGAATTTCGCCTCCATCGAAATTCGACGGCCGCGGCCGGCATCGAACCCGCGTCTTTCGGATCAGCAGCCGAGTGTCATAACCACTGAGCCACCGCGGCGGGGTTATTCGCATTTATGACAGCTTCTGCTCGGCATCAATGCTTCTTATCGTACACATGATGCAAAGATGACCCTTTTACCTCTACGTTTGTCCTCCAAAATTTTACATGGCACACAAATAGAACTATAGTAGAACCTCGTTGTAACGAAACAGTTTATAACGATATAAGGAATATAACGAAGCGATGACAATTCCCCTTGAATTTTCGGTCGACACGGGCTATAACGAAGCTACGGCTATAACGAAGTAATTGCCGCTCCTCTTCAACTTCGTTATAACGAGGTTCAACTGTATTGCAAAATTATTTTATTTCTTTCCCTTTTCGACCAGGACAAATTCGAAGCTTATAGCAAGGATCGACGGTGCTTGGTTTTATCAACACCTATGGCGGTGCTGAAACACACAATTTCAGAAAATGGAGCACATCCGTTCTCTTTGTTAAAACAGCATGCAATAAATTGCACGTTTTTTGCGAATTGTGAATGAATAAATTGTGCGTTGCTTTCTGGCATTAACCTATTGCATCTTCTCACACTTGTCAGAAACGACTCCAATTAACGATTTGATGTACTTGATGTTCCAATAGAAACTGTGCATAGGACGAAATAGAGAGAGAGAGAGAGAAGTGGTAGAGGGAAGGCAGGGAGGTTAACCAGTAAAATGTTCCGGTTCGCAACCCTGCACTGGGTGAGAGGGTAGAGGGGGGCGTAAAAGAATAAGAAGTAGTTGAGAAATGCGGTCCGTAGCAAGCCTGGCAGGCAATTACACAAGCACGGTAAGTCACAGGTCACTGCAGCTGTAGCCTGCACACCTTGAGGGCTGCCGACTGCTGCGACCTGAGTGGAACAGATCGAGGGCCCTCCATGACAAGGCAGCGCAGACGTTTCAATGTCAAGAAAGGCTGCTTGCCGTTGATGCTGATAATGTTGATGACAACGTAAGCATCGGGCTTCTTCTCGGAAGGATGAAGTTGGAGGATGCGTTGCGCCAGCTATTGGACAGCTGCAAGCACTGGATTAAACAAATCCAGCATCTGCAGTGCATTCTGTGCAGCTGGCATGTGCATGCTGGAAAGCAGCACACGCATGGCATTCACAATTGGCTTTAGCATTGCATTCACTTGCTCGTCTGCGACCTGGTCAGGTTTCTGACCTACTACCCGACCAGCAGTAGGCTCACCAAACTGGGTGCGCAGTGCTGGGGTGGGTGCTGAATGCTTCGGGAGCGATGGCCAAGTCACTTGCCGGTCCCGGTCTTGGACCGGAGTTGTGACCTGTGCTTGATTAGCAATGGGCTAGGGACTCTGAGTACGCAATACCTGCTTGGTCACTGCGGGTGTGTGTAGCTCAGGTAGGATTGGCTAAGGCCCGTTCGCGACAACCGTCTGTGCCTCGCCAGTCACATTGCTTCCAATCCAAGTAGTATGCAGAAGGGGAGGACAAGTTGCGGAAATTCTTGGACGATCTTTTCCAATGCTCGCTACACATTTAGAAGGTCTGTGACGAGGGCGACGACGTCGTCGCGCCTTAGCGGCAGCTTCTGTGTGTGTGGAATTGTCTCTTGTCATTTGTTTGAGTATCGCCCTTTCCCTTTTCAGGCGAGGACAATCTTTTGAGGCAGCGTCATGAGGGCCGCGGCAATTGGCACACGTAAGGACTGTTGGCCGGCAAGGATCGCCGCTGTGTGGCTGAGTACACCGTGGGCACACGATGAGGAAATTGCACACGCTACTCACGTGTGCTATCTTCATGCATTTCCGGCACTGGAGAGGCTTCGGAACGAAAGCCCTAACTGCATGCCGAAAGTACCCAGCCTTCACGTACGTTGGAATGCAGTCCCCTTGGAAGGTCAACTTGATGTACTTTGTCCTTCCAAGACGCTGAGCATGCAGTATGGCTACACCGTCGGTAGCTGGCTGAATCAAGTTGGGCAGATCAGAGTCGCGGATGGCTACGTCAACGTCGTAAATGACGCCTGCCGTAGTGCCACTGCCTAGAATGACATGGGAACAAAGCTGATGCCGCCGAGCGTTCTGGTGTTGCTCAAGCTCCCAAGCGCGTTCCGGTCCATGACATCAGTGGTGACGACATTCCTAAAACGATTCACCCTCACATCGTTAATTGCCCCCGGGACGCGGGCCTCCAGGAACGCAGACGTGGCTTGCCTATTAATGTGGTTGAGATTGTCGGTGGGAGTCTCTGGCACAAACAGGACAATATGTGCCGATGATCCTTGCTTCATAGTGATCGTGGACGTACCCGACGACGACGTGTCCTCACCTTTGCGCAGTCTCAGTTTGGCCTTCTTGTTTACGGCTCTGATGAAGCCGTCGTCAGCCGAAGAGTCATCACTGATGGCCAAGTACCCCACGGTGGCCTGGCTGCTTGCTCGGGAGGCCAAGACGTTTCCTCTGGGCGGAAGCGGCTGACCGACCGGGCTGAAGTTCAACAGCCTCCACTTCCATCACCGTCACCAAGAAAGAAACAGTGGTTTCATTATAATGTCGTAAATCAGGAAAAAACAAGAGGCGAAGGGACGGCGTTCTAGGAAGGAACGAAGGCCTCAAACGTTGCTGGCACCTACCCACTACGGGGGAGTGGCCAAGACACAGGCGGTTAATTGCTGGATACGAGAAAGTTTTGACGGGAAAAGTATTGGTAACAGTATGTAGACTGATAGATTGGAAGACGGAACGACAGGGATCCTGTTAACTTGGAGATCTAAGGCGGGACAATGGCTTAATGTGCATAACAGTATACAATGCCTGTAATGTTTCAATGTGCTACTGAGAGCGGGAAAAAGAAATTAGAATGGGAGTCGCTGCGTTTCTTGAAGAAAATTTTGCACAGCAGAGCGCACACTCCTGTCGCTTCGTCCAAGCAAAGAAGCGCCAATGGAAAGAACAACAGCGGAGGACGCAGGCAAACCCAGTTCATGAAATGGAATTAGCAAAAGACGCTTCCTCAAATGAGAGAAGCGGCGACACAACAGCAGGAAGTGATCTATTGTCTGGTCTATTGTCGGCGTTCTCGTCTAGAGCTACCACTTCATCGTCTTCTTCAAACCGAAAGCATCCAGTGTCAGGACGACATAGAATTATGCAAAATACCAAAATAAAATTTTGTGCAGGTGTCCAAGGTCGTGAATAGGGGAATGCTAAAAATAGGATGAAATTTGAATACATGCCGCCTGAACTGAAGTTGAAGCTTCATAGCGCATGGGCAGTTAGTGCTGCTATGGGCTTCAGTCACTTCAATTATTGCGCAGGAGCGGCAACTGCACACTGCGAAAGTAAACCGCGCAGGAACAGAAGGTGACAGTTTCAGCTTCCTCACAAATAGAGGACGGGTACGGAAAGAGTGGATCTAATGCAGGGCTTCTATTAAACAATTAGACTGCTACACAGCTTTCAGTGAGAGTTCTAATCGCTCAGTGGTTGGTTTCAATAACAGTCTTGCGTGCAATATGACCTATCTATGGTAAAATGCTCTCATGTGGTGCACTTTCTGCTATTTGTTTTACTAGTTACGACTTCTTCATCCGGTCACCAACTGTGGTGCATGTGAATTTTCTAGGATCCTCAGAGCTTTCGTGGGCAAAAAAGCTTGGTCTTTTTGAGAACGTTCCTCCGGTACAAATAAATGACAACAATATACTTGTACCTTGCATTATCGTTCATGATAGCCACGTCTTATCGCCCACAAGAGCCTATCTGTGGTCATCTAAATCACATGAGCGCACAAGGCATATCTTCTAGTGGGTCCAGTGGCCTACAGTGCTTACCAAAGAGAAATTATCCTGCATATGTCTCGCCACTGATAAGAGGTGAAAGGAACAATGCGCTGTTGCGTTAGAAGAGCATTACTGACAGGTGGTCAAAATGGCGACTGCCTCTCTGTGTACTGGCACGCTCGTCACTCGGGAGCTTGGAGAGCGCTTTGACCAACATCCATTTATTTGCCCTTCGCTTCCTAAGTGAAGCATGTTGAGGAACGACGTTTGAACGAACGAAAAATCTCTTTCAAAGCGTTCACGTGACGAAATTTTTCTTCCTCGGCGTCGTGGCCAGAATTCAATGAAACAGCTGTAGATGTAAACAAGCGTTCCGAATGGCGTACACAGCAGACACTGCTGATCAAAGGGCATGATCATGTTTGGTGATGGCATACACCTAGCGGCGTTCCGCATAATTTGCTAGTAATACCGCTGCTAAAAAGGGCAGACTTGTATTTTCACGTAGCTTGACTCACAATTCTTCCAGGAAATGCGTGAAGCGGCCACAGAAGAAATAGGACCAAATGGACTCACCGTAGAAGCAAAGGCTGGAAGCCGGCGCAGTTGAGAGCAGGTTTCGACGAGTCACCGACATCAAATCAAATCAAATCAAAATTTATTCGTATGTATGCGTACATATTCATACATTCTGATCTGGCTAAGCACATTTTGCTTGTTGGCTGATCAAGCAGCAGGTGGAGAAATAACTCTGTATGAATGCATTTCTTTTCTAAACAGTCATGCTAACACAGAGAAAAAGTTCTGAATACAAAATAACACATATGAAAGAACTCAAGTTATACGCAAAGAAATACCTTTGCACACCAATTTTTATGGCTATCATCATCCTACGCTTGTTATCTGCAATACATAGATAATCGGGAATTTTATTAAATCAGCTGGTATATAATAATTGCGCATCTTTTTACCATAGTTTGTATAAACCGTGGCTTAACAAAACGTTCCGTTTTTCTCAATGTGACATCTTTTCTTACGGGAGTCTTATACACATTTGAATAGTAATACCGCGTTAACACAACAAAGTGGAAGTGTTCACGAATATGAAGGATGCCTAACTCATCGTATTTCCCTTTCGTGTCAACCGAGTGTAGTCTGGTGGCGTAAGATATAGTGTTCACTATTCTTTTTAGGATAACATTTAATGCTTCTTGTACTCGGAGCAGTTAACATATACAGTAATGCAGCACTTCAAAACAGGTTCTACTAAAGCTGTATAGATCAATCGTCTAAGATGAAGCGGAGATTTACCACGAAGGTAATACATCATAGCCGCAATGGCCCTTAACTTTCTAGAGAGGTAGACGGTGTGGTCGCTCCATGTGAGGTGTTTGTCAAAGTGGATGCCCAGGTAGAGAACTTTTCTCTCCATTGGCAAAGGTTTACAATTACAATGATAACAATGGGATGTTTGAAGATACAGTGGTTGGTTGAAAATAACAATTTTATGGGGGTTTTTAAAGCATGTCAGTTTTGTTTTGTTAACGTCTAAAAAATGAAATTTTGTGAGAACCTGTCAACGACTCCACTTATATCTGTTTGAAATGATTCCACGCCTGTACGATAATCAGTAGCTTCAAGTGCTTGCGCTGTAGCGTCAGCGTATTGAAAAATGTGTGACTTAAGTTGTAATAAACCCAAATCAGATACATATACGTTAAAAGCAGTGGGCCAAGTGTACTTCCTTGAGGTACACCGAATTTAACATTTTTTTAAATCTCCGTGCATATTATCAAGCATCACACACTGCAACCTATCTGTAAAATAATTGGCAAAAAACTTGTTAAAATGACCGCGAAAACCAAGTGAGCTTAATTTTTTGACTAGTAGCGTATGGTCTATCGTGTCGAATGCCTTAGTTAAGTTCAGAAATGAAGCCAAATTCAGCATTTTTCAAAGAGTATTTTTCACAGAATGATTCCATAACATATGCAACATGCTTTCCATACATGTGCTATTGATGAAAGTATTGTGACTTGCCAATAATTTGTGTAATCACCATTTTTCCTGTGCTTGTAGATCGGCCTGACAACAGATATTTTAAGTTCTTGAGGTATATCACCAGTTTCGATTACACCATTCAGTATGTTCATAAGCACTTCTTTCAAAACGTAAAAATTGCTGTAACAATCTCTTAGACGAATGGCATCATATCCCGGTGGCCTGAATGGCTTCATCCTGCATATAATGTTCCATAGCTCGTCAACTGTTATCAGTGGCAGATATGCGGTGTGCACACATGCCCGTTTCTATCGATGTTGTACAGGCCGACTGACTGCTATATTTCGCAACTTTTTTGTTGTGTTTATAAATACATTATTAAATTTATCGCAGAGCACTTTCACGTTCTCCTTTGGAAAATTCTTCTTTACTGCTTCATCAACGCAAGTCTTTTTCTGTCTACCCAGCAATTCACTGGCAATTTGCCACGTTTTCTTTCCGTCATGTTTGTTCAGTGAAAACTGTTCTGCGTAAAAGGAGCTTTTCGCCAGTCGCATTTTCGGCGTTACCTGATTCCGCAATGCGCGATATTCATCTCTTAAAGGTTTATCTTCAGGTTGTTTCCTACATTTTTGCTACGCTTTGTCTTTCACGCAGCACAACTCCGCTATCTCATGAGTTATCCACTTCTTATTTGGCCTCCTTATTTTGATGTTAACAGATTTAGTTGACCGTGCATAGACGTTGCGAAAGATTTCAATAGTTTTGCTATATAAGCTGATGTGATCTAAATCTAGAAATGAACTCCAGTTAACATTACGAATTAATTTGTCTACTTTTCTGTTATCTAGAACAGAACCTGTAATAATACCTCCATCAGTTGCATGATCGTCAGACATAATTGTAACCGTTACAAGGTAATGTTCAGCTAGTTTTTGCTTTATAACTCCCGAAACATATTGCTGGTTTTACAAACGAATAATCATGTGGTCAATGCATGACTTGGTAATATTAGCACCTAAGTATGCCTCTCTCGTACATCCAATAATTATGTTCACAAGTTCAAATTCTGTAAGCAAATGGAGGTAATCTGCTGTGATACCTTTTGTGTCTTTCAAGTCTATGTTTAGATCCTCTGCAATGATGAAGTGTTTCTCATTCATGTATTTATGACAAAAAGTATACAGCTCATCTAGAAATGCACTGGCATTCAGATTTGGTGGCCTGTATATTGCACATAAAGTGTAATCTATATTTCCTTTGGAAATAGAAAGAGTGACCGCCTCTGCGTGAATAAAGCTGACGTCAATTATATTCGTGAACCACTCATTTTTTATGAACAGCATAACACCACCTCCTTTGCGATTTTCACGGCACAATGCGTACTGAGTGTACCCCGCAAATACAAATGCACATTTTCTCGACACATATATATTAACCTCAGTGAGAATAATAACACCAAATTGAACCTTCACAGACTTTAAAATCAATCCTAATTCATACCAGCATTTATTCAAACTTCAGATATTGACATGCAGTAAACCGAGTTCATGGTGCAAATCTGCATCGCTTTTTGCAGTTTCAACATGGACGTTCTACAGGCGAAATGAGTCAAAGGAAACCATTACGTTAGTTTCTCGAGATCCCTATCAGAGTTGATACTAATGATCGATGCACCTTCACTTTTTCGGACAAGAATTTTCCCGTTGCTCACCCAGACAAATTTGAACCCTCGATTTTTCGCAAGCTTGCAATCTGAAAGCAGCAATTTTTGAGCTCCTGTCAGGTTCTCATTTATGTAGATTTTTTCTATTTGCAGCACGCGCTTTTTCGCCAGCCACATGTCCCGCGTGGCTTGCTCCACAAAGCGAACAATAATAGGCGGAATCTTATCTTTTTGTGCCTTGAGTCGATGCAGCCCTTCTATCCTCTGTCGCTTGGGTGTCTGTATCTTCAACTTTGCACTGAGGTCAGTCAGGACTTGGTAAAGGTCCTGATTAGGGGCTTAAGCTATCTTGTGTATTTCTACGTTTCTGCACCTTGTGTACTGCTCAGCGTTTTCAACACGATCCTTCAGCCTGGCAAGCTCAGAGTCCTTTTCAGCCAATTTTCCCGTCAGTTCTTCAGTTGTTGTTTTCAGTTTAGCTATCTCGTTTTCATGACTGGTAATATTTGACTAGAGTTCGTCGTACTTGAAAGCAAGCATTTCCATTGCTTTTTCTACTGCCTGTGTGGTAGCGCTCTGCTTGCAACCTTGTTTTCGAGCGTTTCCAAATGGCGCAAAATTTTTCTAAGCTTCTGGCTGAAGCCTTCAATCACAGTGCTCATAGCGGTTGTCTTGACAGACGTGGGCCTACAACTCTGCTTTGTCTCATCATTTTTTCTACCCTATGTATCATCATCAGTACTTTCTCTTTCCCTGCAGTCAACACACTTCCAGACAGATAATTCGCTTGAACCTAAGTTGTTAAGAACTGATTCAGTTGTACCTGAGCATTCAATGTGGAAAGACTTCTCACAGTTACTGCATGCTAAAAACGTATCTTTTTTTCAAAACCCTTCGAACAAGAGAAACACTGCTGAGGAGCCATTGCTGACTAAAATGAAGGCCACAAAGAAGGTGCAGTTCAGTGGAGCGTAGAACAAAAAAACGTATCGCTTACCTAAATGTAGCAGGACAAGAATTAGCACAGCATTCGATGCTACACCGGACTGCCAGCGGTGCGCCCTCGCGTCCTTCCTCAGTCGACGGCCTGATATTTCACTGTCGACAAGTGCCGACCGCGTAGAAGCGTTATATCGGTCAGCGAGTGCACAGCGTGCGGCCTCCCGGGAACGATCGCTCCCGCAGTCTGAAGAGAAACGATATATATATATATATATATATATATATATATATATATATATATATATATATATATATATATATATATATATATATATATATATATATATATATATATATATATATATATATATATATATATATATATATGAAGGAAGCCAACAATCACCGAAGCAAAGGTACATAGGGGAACGTTTTTTATTATTATCATTATTATTTGTAGTACTGATCAGGGGGAATCATACTTCAATTAATCTGTCGCTTAAAGAAAACTACTTACAAAGCAGCATAATAAAAAACCATGCCGCAGATGAGATCCGAACCCACGACCTCCGAGTATCACGTCCGGTGCTCTACCAACTGAGCTACGGTGACGGCTGTACAATCAGCTACTTTCGTGGGTATTTGTTTATGGCGTGTAAGCGAACCTTGAGAGTGTTCACCAGCGCCACCCTCGTCCATAGCGGTGGACGTGGCACGTCCTGTAATACCGCAAGTGTGACGTAGAACGTCATCTAACGGCGAGGGCGGAAACTGTGCGAGAGCCCTCTTATGCTACCTATGGCATCAAGACTGACAGAACCGAGACCTCCGTTAAGCTATTAGCAGACAAGGCAAATGAAGTCAGGGGCTCGTTTGACAAACATATTAAGGAAGCCAACAAAAAAAACAAAAAAAAGAAGCATTCCCCATATGCACCTTGATTTCGGTGACTGTTGGCTTCCTTAATATGTTTCTCAAACGAGCCCCTCACTTCATTTGCCTTGTCTGCTAATAGCTTAACGGGGGTCTCGGTTCTGGCAGTCTTGATGCCATAGGTAGCATAAGAGGGCTCTCGCACAGTTTCCGCCCTCGCCGTTAGATGACGTTCTACGTCACACTTTCGGTATTACAGGACGTGCCACGTCCACCGCTATGGACGAGGGTGGCGCTGGTGAACACTCTCAAGGTTCGCTTACACGCAAAACATAAATACCCACGAAAGCAGCAGATTGGACAGCCGTCGCCGTAGCTCAGTTGATAAGAGCACCGGACGCGATATTCGGAGGTCGTGGGTTCGGATCCCACCGGCGGCATGGTTGTTTTTTCTGCTGCTTTATAAGTCATTTTCTTTAAAAAATAAAAAAAAAACTAATTGATTGGCACTAGATATTAAAAAAAAGAAGCATTCCTCTATGCACCTGGATTTCGGTGACTGTTGGCTTCCTTAATATGTTCGTCAAACGAGCCCCTCACTTCATTTGCCTTGTCTGCTAATAGCTTAACGGGGGTCTCGGTTCTGGCAGTCTTGATGCCATAGGTAGCATAAGAGGGCTCTTGCACAGTTTCCGCCCTCGCCGTTAGATGACGTTCTACGTCACACTTGCGGTATTACAGGACGTGCCACGTCCACCGCTATGGACGAGGGTGGCGCTGGTGAACACTCTCAAGGTTCGCTTACACGCAAAACATAAATACCCACGAAAGCAGCAGATTGGACAGCCGTCGCCGTAGCTCAGTTGGTAAGAGCACCGGACGCGATATTCGGAGGTCGTGGGTTCGGGTCCCACCGGCGGCATGGTTGTTTTTCTGCTGCTTTATAAGTCATTTCCTTAAAAAAAACTAATTGATTGGCACTAGATATTAAAAAAAAGAAGCATTCCAATATGCACCTTGATTTCGGTGACTGTTGGCTTCCTATATATATATATATATATATATATATATATATATATATATATATATATATATATATATATATATATATATATATATATATATATATATATATATATATATATAATGTTACGAACGTAGGTTGCGTTGGCTCCGCAGAATAAAGATTTAAGAGAAGTGGGCACTTCTACAAAGACACTTTTATTTATCGACCTTTCGACCGCGGTGCGGTCTTCTTCAGGACTGTAGTGGTCTCGCGTCAGATGGACGTTTTAAGTTTGTGAGCTCAAGAGGAGGGAGAAAGGAGTGTAACACGCAAATAGCAACAACAGTTCAAAAAATTGAAAAAAAAAATTAAAAAATAAAGATGGGGGTGCGGGGAGCAGACAGGGACAATATTGGGGGAGGACGCAAGAAAATAGAAATAAAAGAAAAAAAAGGAGGGAAAACTAGTATAGTAAGGAGGGGTGGGGTACAAAAGGAGATGGCGAAACGAGAGAAAGGGAGAGGAAGACGGTGCGGGGGACATGGGCAGCACGGCAACCACAGGCGTACGAAAGCAAAACGTGCAAACAAAACACACAAACAAAATGCACAAACACAAAGGGCGCCGCTGCAGATGCGTGGCCAAAGAGGAGCCGCTGCGCAAATGACACTGGCAGTGACGAACAGGCCAAACCAGGCGCCTTTCGGGGGTCTCACTAATTTCCGGTGAGCCGAGGGCTAGAACGTTAAGGAAGTAGTGGGCTACGTTAACGAGCACATGTGTAAGAACTTACTCACGGGGTCTGGGTTTCACTGAACGGTGCACCCCTCTCCCTGGGCGGGTCGTTGAACCGACCTCGCCGGGAATACTTGAAAGATGTTCGGTCAACACGGGCTATAACGAAGCAACGCCTGTAAGGAAGTAATCGCCGCTCCCCTTCAACTTCTTTATAACGAGGTTCAACTGTATTACAAAATTATTTGATCTCTGCCTCTTTTCGACCAGGACAAATTCGAAGCTTATAGCAAGAATCGATGGTGCCTGTTTTTATCAACAGCTATGCCGGGGCTGAAATAGGCAATTTCAGAAAATGAAGCACACCTGTTCTTTTTGTTTTGTTAGAACAGCATGCAATAAAGTGCACGTTCTTTGCGAACTGTGAATAAATGAATTGTGCTTTGCTTTCTGGCATTTACCTATTGCAGCTTCTTACACTTACCAGAAACGACTCCAAATAACGATTTGATGTACGTGGTGTAGAAACTTTGCATAGGACGAAATATAATTATACAAAATTCCAAAATAAAATTTTGTTTAGGTATGCAAGGTCGGGAATAGGGGAGTGCTAAAAAAAGGATGAAATATGAATATATGCCGTCCGAACTGAAGTTGAAGCTTCATGGCGCTTGGGCAGTTAGTGCAGCTATGCGCTTCCGTCACTTCAATTAACGCGCAGGAACGCTAACTGCGCACTGTGAAAGTAAACCGCGCAGGAACAGAAGGTGACAGTTTCAGCTCCCTCACAAATAGAGGACGGGTACGGAAAAAGTGGATCTAATGCAGGGCTTCTATTAAACAATTAGGCTGCTACACAGCTTTCAGTGAGAGTTCTTATCGCTCAGTGGTTGGTTTCAAGAGCAGTCTTGCTTGCAATGTGACCTATCTATGGTAAAATGCTCTCAGGTGGTGTATTTTCTGATATTTGTTTTACTAGTTACGACTTCTTCATCCGGCCACCAACTCAGGTGCAAGTGAATTTTCGAGGATCCTCAGAGCTTTCGTGGGCAAAAAAGCTTGGTCTTTTTGAGAACCTTCCTCCTGTACAAATAAATGACAACAATATACTTGTACCTTGCATTATCGTTCATGATAGCCACGTCTTACCGCCCACAAGAGCCTATCTGTGCTCATCTAAATCACATGAGCGCACAAGGCATATTTTCTTGAAGGCCCAGTGGCATACACTGCTTACGAAAGAGAAATTATCCTGTAAATATCTCGCCACTGATAACAGAGGGGAAAGGAAAAATCATATGCATTTGCTATTGCGTTAGATGAGCATCACTGAGAGGTGGTCAAAATGGCGACTGCCCCTCTGTGTACCTGGCACGCTCGTTGCTCGGTCGCTTTGAGAGCGCTTTGACCAACATCCATTTATTTTCCCTTCGCTTCCTGAGCGAAGCATGTTGAGAGACGACGTTTGAACGAACGAAAAATCTCTTTCAAAGCGTTCACGTGACAAAGTTTTTTCTGCCTCGGCGTCGTGGCCAAAATTCGATGAAACAGCTGTCGATGCAAACAAGCGTTCGGAATGGCGTACACAGCAGACACTGGTGATCAAAGGGCATGATCATTTTTGATGATGGCATACGCCTAGCGGCGCTCCACATCGTTTGCTGGTAATACGGCTGCTAAAAACGGCAGACTTGTATTTTCCGTTAGCTGGACTCACAATTCTTCCACGAAATGCGTGAAGTGGCCACAGAAAAAAGAGCACCAAATGGACTCACCGCAGAAGCAAAGGCTGGAAGCCGGTGCAGTTGAGAGGAGGCTTCGACGAGTCGCCGATATGTATCTGTATAAGCAGTGCAGCTGTTTTTGCTCAACACTACATTGCCTGTTAACTTGCATACGGGCGCTTCGCATCTGCGATGTTCAGTGGCACAGCTTGGGGCCACTTGTGATGTGGATTTCGGGTGCCTTGCACACCGTTGTCGATAGGCCACGGTAGAGGTATGACCTCAGCTGAAATGCGACGCTTGTGCACGCACCGTTCTACAGGTACGGCGTATGCTTCTCGCAAACAGTCCGAAAAACGAAAAACACAAGCACGACATACAACTGGACGAGTCTTTTTTGTGCCGTGTTTGCAAGAAACTTGAAACGACTAGCCCCAACCAAGCTTCTTTCTGTTTTAACGGGCTATCAACCATTAACAGTTGAACGGTGAGTTTTCATTCCGGCATGCGTGAACGTCTGTTCACCGCGGTTTCTTGTCGACAGCGTCTGAGCCAAAATTTTTTAGACGTATCTGCGTCTTGAGCTTTCTTCAGGAATGCAAAAATGCGCCTCGGAAGCCGTAAATTGACCGCTTAGCGAAGTCCGGTCAGCGCACTATGAAAAAATGTAATGCTCGATTCGATACAGTGAAGTCGATACACAGTGACAACTTTTTGCACATACTTTTTTTTTTGTAATTCTTGCTGTACACTTTGCCGCGCACTTTTCACTGTGTGCTTGCTTAATGTTTTTTTACGCTCTCATGACCCGCCCCCCTGTGCCAAATGATTTTCAGATGCGAGCGGTGAGATAAGAGGCTGGGCTGCAGCCGGCCTATGTCCCTCTCCTGGTTGTTGAAATAAAACCTGCAGCTACTGCATATTACAAGCAACCTTGAATGAGCAATACGGGGCACAAAAATGGGCGCTTTATTTCTTTTTTTTGCGGGTAGAACAAAGGCAGTAAATGATGAAGGAACCGTACTAGCAGAGTCCTTCATAATGCTCGCATTCCATTTCAACATAATCATCATCAGCCTGACTACGCCCACTGCAGGGCCAAGGCCTTTCCCATGTCTCTCAACCCTCTCCTTTGCCAGCTGCGCCCACCCTATGCCGGCAAACTTCTTAATTTCATCCGTCCACCTAACCTTCTTCTTTCTGCCCCCTGCTACGCTTGCCTTCTCTTGAAATACATCCGTTACCCTTTAAGGCCAGTGGTTATCTTGCATTTGAATCACACGCCCTGCCCAAGCCCATTTATTCCTCTTGAATTCGACTAGGATGTCATAAGCCCGCGTTTGTTTTCTCATCCACTTTGGCCGCTTCCGGTCTCTTAACGTTGCATTTATCATTTTTATTTCCATATCTCGCTGCGTTGTCCTCAACTTAAGCGGAACTCTTTACATCAGATTCCACGTTTCCGCCCCGTTGGTGAGTACCGGTAAGATACAGCTGTTAAATACTTTTCTCCTGAGGGATATTAATAAACTGCCATTCATAATCTGAGGTAGGTAGGAAAAACTTTATTGAAAATGCCGGCAACCGACGGTTTGACGCGTCGTGACGTTGGCCAAGCGTCGACCCGGGGTTATGCCCTCCTCTGCACTACCCCCGTTCGGCCCGTTTGTGGTGGGTCGTGAGGCTTGTGCTTTTCGAGCGCACCCCGGGCCTGCTGGACGGCCCATAGTTGAATGTCCTTGTCTGCAGACTGCACTGCACTTTGAAGTTCGGGCGGGTATATCCTGGAGGTAGCCTCGGTCGGGAACCTGGCACAGTCCCACATGATGTGCCATTGGTCCGCCGGACCAGCTGCACAAACATTGCACACATCGCTCGGATAGAGCTTTGGGTGAAGTACGTGTAGCACTGCCGGGGCGAGGAGTGACCCGGTCTGTATCTGTCTTAGGATGACGGCCTCCTCCCGACTGAGTGCCGGGTGGGGAGGCGGCATTGTCCGTCGAGCTAGGCGGTAACACATGGTAACTTCGCCATAACTGGTTACGCGGTCCTTGGTTTCGAACCACCACACGGAACGGTCACTCTCGGGGGCGCGGAGGGTAAGCGCTCGCGCCGCCGAATGGGCCGTCTCGTTGTGGTTCGGCGAGGATGCACACTCGCCCGCGTGCGCCGGGAACCACTTGATACGGATGGTGCTGCGGCGGTCTTGGGGCTGGAGCTTGCCGATGATGGCGGCCGCCGGCGCGCTCACTCGCCCCTTGGCAAAGTTGCGCACGGCGTTCCTCGAGTCACTGAGCACGGTGTGACACTCGGCCTCGGAGCCGAGTTATTTCTATTTATTCCGAGTTTTTCTAGTTATTTCCCTATCATGGTCCGTATCAGCATTCATTATCTGCCCTAAGTAGACTTATTCCATTACCGCTTCCAGCACCTGGCTATCAGTTGTAAACCGCTGATTACTTGCGAGACTGTTGAACATTATTGTGGATTTGAGCATGTTAATTTTAAGGCCTACCGCTCTGCTCTGACTGTGTAACTAATTTATCATGTTTTGCAGTTCATCTCCTGAATGACTTAGCAAGGCAAAGTCATCAGTGAATCGGAAATTACTTAGGTGTTCTCCATTAACTCGTATCCTCAACTGTTCCCAATCCAGACCTCGGAACACCTCCATTAAACAGGCGATGAATAGCATTGACCAGATTGTGTCTCGCTGCCTAACACCCTCCCTTATTGGAATTTTGCTGAGTTTATGAAGGACTATGGTAGCTTTGTAGTGTATATAGATGTCTTCTAGTATTTTCATATAAGGCTCTTCTAGACCTTCGTTCCATCTCAATGAGCACTTATTAAATTAATTTCACAGAAATTAAGTCTTGAAATGAAATCTACACCTACTACACATCTCAAGGAGCCGCGCAGTAGCAGAAGGCAGGAAGCATTACAAGCAATTGCGAAGAGCTGAGCACTCGGCAGAGTCTTTATTGGAGGACTCTGGTATTATCACTAATTCAGTAAAGTGTAATTGTGACGGGACAAACATTTTGCGGCCGATTAACAGCAAAGCGCTCGCAAAGCGGGTTTAATACCCTTGTAATGCTTTTCCTTTATTGAAGCGATGTTGGGTAAAAACACGTTTACTGTTTGTTTACTTTATGAATATTTTTAAAGGTTACTAATATTTGTCAATTCTAACGCATTCTCTCTGTGACTTCTGGTCACGGGCGGTTTTATTCGCTTTCAAGGCATGCAGTTCGTAGTCGCACATTGCTTGCCCGGCCTAAAGCGAGCGGCATTGTTAACTGTAAAATTTGGCTGCGTTGAGCGCAATTTTGCAACCGTTCAACGCAACCGCCACCTCTGCGAGTGGCGCAGACAGTCGAACTGTGTGTTTACGCAGACATTTGAAACGAGATGTGGCCAGCCTGATATATTTTTTATTTTTCCTCTGACATCAGCCGCTTGAGTTCCGTCGGTGACACTCCGTTCTGCGAAGTTGAAAGAATAAAAAAGAAAAAATGACAAAAAGCACTAAACGTAAAAGTAGGTTCTCTACGACGCTTGGCTAACAGCCTTGTTTTTCGCTGCTTTGAACTACGCGCGTAAACACAATATTCGATACATGGTGCTTAAAAAGTGGTGCTAGCGACTTGCGTATGGTCGTAGTCATACTCAACAGTTCTGGACAAAACCATTTTTGAGCGGGGAAGCAGTTTATGAACTCAATTTTTTTAATATAACGCGAGATTTCAGGATATCAATCAATATTCCGCCGACCACCCGAGGGCAGTCCTGAATTTTTTTTTTTTGCCATTAGCGTTTTGATGTCGTCAGAATTTGAAACTGATTTTGTATGACAGTCTTATCTGCCGGATGCGATCGATGAGAGCACGTTAAAAAGAATATTATGTTACATATCACAAGAACGGACCACTTTCTACAGGACTTCCATAACAGCATCTTACAATTTTTCAATATTAAACTTTTGTCCGAGAATGTTGGACGTGACTAAGTAGATGCAAGGCTTTTCAAAATTTCGATCCTGCTTGTACACATGTATATTTAAATCCAGTTTCATTTTGCTGTAGAATACATTAGGACGTCCCATAGGGCACCATTACTTTGGCATTTCTGTATGAGGAAGTTGCTTGCCTTCGCCTGCTCATTTTTTAAATTTGACTTACCGCTGCAACCTCCGCAAAGACTTTCTAAGCAGGTAAGCAATCAATCTGTAGCGAACCATCACGGCCACGCCAGATAGAGTTCCTCCAAATCTAGGTTTTTTTGCGCATTATTTTTAACTGTGAGGAAACTGAAATATTGCAAGGTACTGTTATGAAAATATCGAAGGTGATGGTCCATTCTTCTGTCGCGTAGCAAAATCTTTGTTTTAAAGTTTGTCCGTCGCTCGCATACAGTATCTAAGACGGCCGCAGAAAAGCAATGGGGAACGGTTTTTACGATAGCAAAAAAGGTTAAAATATGAAAAAAAAATCAAGCCTGTTGAGTGGAGACCTGCGGATATTCTGATTGTTGTAGTGGACTCTCACGACGTAGAGGGTGTTTCACATAAGACTTTACACAATTTTAAAAAAATTGGATTTTTGAGCTAGAACAGCGATTTTTTCGGCGTATCGTTGTCAGCGGTGTAGTACATCAGAATACAGCTGAGACGCGCTAACTAGAAGGCCGTTTAACTAGTATTTAAAATTTACTTTTCAACAATTACTGTTAGGTTCCTTAATTATTGAGAGCCATTAGCCCAGTGTAATTATTATCCATATAAGTTTCTAGGTTTTCGAAAACACGGTTACCCTTGGCGCTGTGGTCCCAAAAATTCTGGTTACATAGCGCCAAAATACGCTTGCTTTTGAGAAGCTTGCAGGCGAAGCAACCTCTCCAGTGCATGTGACTCGTCGAAATAGCCAAAATTTGTTGGCCACAGCGCTGAGGGCAACGGTGTTTTAAGAATTTTATAAACTTATATGAATGTTACGTACTGTAGGCTACACGCCTGTCAATAATTAAGCACCCTAACAGCAATAGTTAAAAGGTTAATTATTCACTTTTAGTCAATCAGACTTCTAGGTAGCACGTTTTATCTTTATTTTGATGTACGACACCGCTGACAGTGCTATGCTGAAAAAAGCGCTGTTCTAACTCAAAAAGCCTATTTAAAAAAAAAAATGTGTACACTCTTAGGTGAAACAACTTCGTGTTGAAAAACACCCTTGCCCAGAATTTCTGGGTATATAAAATCACCAGGGAAGGGAGAGGGGGGGGGGGGGGGGGCGCTAATATACGTTGTTGCTAATGCGGCTTTTTCGAAGAGCCCTTTATCCGTCACACAAGTGTTGCGATCTTCCTATTTGGCTTGACCAATGTTCGGCCCAAATTGTGGATCTAGATGAACAAATATGGCCGTGCCGCGATTTATGTGATTTTATATTTCGGAACAATATCGAATGAAATGCAGAACTAGTCCAACATTCTTGGACAAAAATTTTGAAAATTGGGAAATTGCAAGGTGTTCTTGTGGGAATGTTGAAGGTAATGGTCCATTCTTCCGATGGGTAGCAAAATCTTTTTTATGTAGTTTTTCCATCGCTCGCAATTAGCTATTAAGACTGCCACAGAAAACCAATGGGGAACGCATTTGATGATAGCAAAAGCGTTAATAGCAAACAAAAATATTCAATGCCCGAAGAGATATCTGCGGATGCATTGATCGTTGTAGTGAAATCTTACAATATAAGAAAATATTACTTCTCCCTCCACCCCATTCCCCGTTCAAAAATGCTTTTATTCAGAATTGTTGTGTATTTGAATATACGAATGCGTCAATGCTAAGTTACTGAATTTTGCAAGAAGACGAAGCTGGCTTCCTGTTGCGTGCGCAATGCATTCTTTGAAACATCATGCTTTTCATTACATTAGTGTACTGCACACACACAAGCGCTTCATATTTGGCGCATTTGTAAATTAATCGAGGATGTTTCGGGATTCTTCTCCGAGAACAAGGCAGATTTCCGCAGCAGAAATCGCCACTTCCGGCCTCAAAACTAGCAAAGCTAAATACGAAGTTAACACTTCTCGATATCCCCCATTCAGTCTCTGCTTGCGTTTTTTTTTTGTTTCGCACTTGAATAAGCCAACGAGCTTCATTTGGGCATTGCTTAGCAGCTGCTTACCGTTTCTATACATGATTCCCCTATCCGCGTGTTTCAGATTAATTTACACCGTGGGGGACCTCCTGATTTCAGCTAGACTGTTTACGGCATCCGTTTGCACAGCGCAGTCATATGCTGTGCATTTCTCGCACGTATATGTGTGTTTGTGTGTTGCGCATAAGCCTGTCAATACGAGATCATGCTTCTATTTCCCCTTACTTACGTTATCCGCAATGAAATGTTGTCAGCCATACTCATGCGATAACGTGCTCTGTGGTAGCTTATACGTGGATAAAATAAAAAAAAAACATTTAGTTTAAGGTTTAATGCTTAGAGGCCTCTAACGTGGCCATTCGATAAGGTCAGAAACCCCATCGAGCAACGTTTAACATAATGAAAAGGTCTAAAGACCGGCAATTTTTTTCCAGGCACTCCGGACACATTAAAGAACATTCCAAATATTACTTACTATTTTGTTCTAGAAAACTACACATTATCAGTCTTGCACCCTAAAAAAAAAAAAAAAACTTCTGAGAATGTGGCTAGGGCCGGCGGATGCCCAATCTAGGCACGTGGTTTGGCATTTAGCCCCTTATTTTTTCTCAAAACTAGTTGCGTGCACCAACAAACGAAAAAATAAGGAATGGTTTTGGACAAAGTTATTGCTGCAAGGCATTCTAAGAAAAAGTGCCTTTCGGGTCGTTGCAAACTATCGCCACGGTTTAACGAGACTCGTTTGCACTGGCATTCGCAGTAATACCTGCCGGCCACCTGAAGTCTTCGCGCCGTAGTTGCAAGAAACATGAAGGCAGCGGCAGCGCTGCAAAACTCGAGCCGAGGGACTTTCCGACGTGTCCGGTGCCTTAGAAAACCGAAGAGGAGCTTATTTGCATAGTTCGCTGAACGTAGAAGATCGCTTCAAGATATCGCGCTGCTTTGCCAGCTCTTCCCTTCGCTACCGCCATTACTGAACGGATGTCAGGCTGAAAGCGAACTCAACCATCCCCCCCCCCCCCCCCCCCCCTACTAAAAGGAGGCAAGCTATATTTGACACTTGCTTCACTGTCTTGGAAAGCCCCACTGCAATGATTTAAGATACGTAAAAAGACAGCATAGCACTTTACATGTTTGTACCTCATAAAATAGACATCGTCCCTTTTTTAGAGAGGTAGGCTGAGGGAAATAGCGAGGTTTTTTCGCCTACGGCACGCATACAGCTGCAGAAATTTAATCGGAAAGATTAATCCAGCGTGACGAAACAAGGACACTGGAACAATGAACCAACTAGCCTAGACCAAAATCCTGATTGAACGTAGTTCTGATTCAGAACGGCCTTTTTGCATTTATAATGTTCTCGTTAGTTATTTTTATAGGCTATAAATTTATGTTTTTAATTGATACAAAATGTAATACGTTTTTTCCCCTCTGTTTTTTATCGCATATCCTTCGAGCTTTGCAATCTCCACACTGCACAATGCGGTTATTGTTTGTTTATTGAGCGTAAATTTTCTTTACTATGTACTCAACAAACGTTTAGCATGGTACCCAAATAACACTGCGGCTGGTTTCTGCTGTTCTGAGAAGCGGTTTTGAAGCGGTATTCCCGCGACCCAACTCTGCGCACACGTCTCCGCGGTTGCATTAAATTTAAAGTGTCCCGCCACATCTGCATGAACTGTGCATTTGTGGGAGACGTGCAGCCTTTTCTTGCAGTGTGCCCTTGTTCACGTGTGGAGCGCCTGATATTGCTGCGACGCACGAAAAAGTCGCATGTGCCATCTGATGGCCTGTTTCGAGCTGCGCTGAATGAGGGATTACGAATTTAAAGATGCCTGGTAGATTGGCTAATCCCCCCAAAATATATAGCATCATAAGGTACGGCGGGCTTACCGTCTCAAAAAAGCACTAGAGCTAATTATTAGGCACGCTGTAGTGGAGGACTCTGGGATAATTTTGACCACATGGGGTTCTTTAACCTGTACTAACACCGCACATTACACACTCGTTTTTGAATTTCACCTCCATCGAAATGTTGCCGCATCGAAATATCGCCGTGGAAGCTGCATTTCGATGGAAGTGAAACGCAATAACGCCCGTGTGCTGTGTGATGTCAGTGCGTGTTAAAATAACCCTGGGTGGTCCGATTTAACCCAGAGTCTTCCCTACGGTTTTGATTTGAGCCCGAATTCTTCAGATTTGCAGCCAAATGGGGTAGCCACAAGTCACCGCGGTGAGTGACAATTTGGGAGTATGCCGCCTTTTTTTTTTTTTACTGCGAAGCGCTAAGTCACAGTAACTGCCGATATAGGTTTCGCGACTGCAATCTCAACTTCACCACAACTACTAGTTCATCCCCTAAGAAATTACACTACAAGGAAATCGGGGCAAGATGTTCTAGTTCCCTTGCCTGCCACCACGTGACTGATGGCTTTGAACATGAAAGAATAGCGTGTTGACATCATCCACTACGTAAGATAGAAAGGATATTACCGGCTGGCTGCAGAACAGAACGTCGTAGGCCGCTAGCATTAGCGACGATGGCTGGACGCTGTCTCGAATTCCTGGCCATGTTGATAGAACTGACTTCTTATTTTGCTCGCTTTATTTTGTTGATTTGTTTAAATAGCTGGGTTATTTATGGCTGCAGGCTTGTTTGTTGTTACTGATCATTGAGAGTCAGAATACCGCACTCATGCCTCCATACACTCTACGCTACTACTCTGCGGTACATAACGGTGTTTGCCACATCAGCACATTTAGCACATCGTATTCAGATGCACACTGAACGATTTCGTAAGCCGAACTGACGCCATCCGCTGTTCAGAACATTAATAACTTCCTGTAAACATAACTATGTCTATTGCGAGGCTAAGAAGTGGCCGAACCGCGAAAGTAAATAAAAGACAAATCTGTTGCTTTATCTTTTTGGTGAGTAGAGAAAAACGAAAGGAAAGTCTGATGCGTCATATGTAGGTAATAAACGCTGTGAAAGTCGCAGCAATAACATTGCGCTCGCTGTGAGGAGATCGACCCCTCTTTAAAGGGCATTAATACGTCGGCAACGCAATTGACTTTGCGTGGTTTAAAAGCCACGCAAAGTCAATTGCGTGGCTTAAACCGTGGCTCGTTCTAATATAGCGCGTGACGCATGCGCACTGCGGAGTAGATTATTTTTTAGACTATATGCGGTCGCTTTTACGCGTATGACTACGTCATACCTAGCTATTCTGGACACAGTAATTTTTAATGGGGAAGAATTTATGCATGCCATTTTTTCATGCATTGTGATATTTTACTATAATGACCAATTTATTCATAGATGTCCCGTCGGCAGGCTTCCTTATTTTTTGCTTTAACCTCTTTGCTATAATCAGAAGCGTTCTCAATTGCTTTTCTATGGCAGTCTTAACTGCTCGATGAGAGCAATGGAAAAACTTTAAAGTAAGATTTTGCTACGCACCGGAAGAACGGACAATTCTTCATTATTTACATAACAGTACCTTACAATATTCCAATATTCAAAATTATTTGTCGATGAATGCTGGACATGTATATGGTACAGAAAAATCTGCGTTGGTAGCATTAACAACAAATGCAACTGTTCAATGCGTGTTACTGAGTTGTCGCAGACAACTGGCTGAGTGAGAGTTGCGCAGGGGCGCGCATTGTTTACGGTGACTAACATGTCTCCACATGCGGCGTTTAAGACACCGTGAAGAGTGCACACTAAGAGCCATAAAATACGCTCAGTGCCTATCAACGACACTGCTTGCGTACGTGATTTTTGTGCCTGTGTCATGGCGACCATCACAACCATTTTTATATCCGTCATGACAACACATCAGGGCAACGTCTGTCATGGCGGCGTTGTCATGAAAACACCTCGCTGTTCGTGGGCTGCGAATGTTTAGAAGGTGGAGCCTGACTCGCGAGCACACGCCACACTATCACAACTGCAGAGCATGAAAGATAAATTCGCAGTCGTCGTATTCACATCCGTTCTTACCGCTGCCAGGGGTTCCTTGAGTCCGTTGGTGGTGCCTTTCTTGACGTAGTTGCTCATGTACTGCCGCACGAACGGGCAGATTAGCTTGGGGTTCACCTCTTCTTTCTCGTTTCGTTCTGCACGGGCCAATTTCGGAAATAGTCAGTTCGTGAATGTTCCCTTCCGTGTAGTTCCGTGCATGTGTGCTTCTCCTTTATATCTTCTACTACTCGTTTTGCGTGTGCTTTTCCCGAGAATTTTGACTGGGCATTTCTTTCACCTCGGCACAAAGCATGTTCACGGATTGCCCACCATCTTGTGCCGAGGGTGACTTAAAAAAAAAGATAGACAGACAGAAGCTGCAGTGACGTGTCGATCAAGAAGCGAAGGTCATAACTTTCTGCAAGTTCACACTCATAAACGGAAAGTAGTTTTCAGGGCACGAGTAGCATGTTTTGTATGTCTTTCATTCTTCGCGCCAAGAAGCCGAGTGCAGCAACATGAAAAGTGATCTGCCTGAAGTTTCTGGTGTCAACTCTGTGTTTAGTTCGCGTTCATGTGGTAACTTCTGCACAGAACTTCAAAAACTGCTTCGCGGATCACACGGCGAGAGAAAAGTAACTTATAAAATACAAAATAGTATGCTTCCCTCTGACCGTCGGGGGAGTCATTACGGGTTGCGTACTAACGATTTGTTCCAGTTCCTTTCTATTGTAGTTGTGTGCTTCCTCATAGCAGTGCAATGAGTGCGCCGCTGCGGTCACTGAACAATTTTTGATTTGATTTGTTTAATCATTGCGGCAGTGCCTTGCTAAAACGACGAGCAGGAAGTTGTCATTGTTGTATTCAGGGCTAGGCAGCTGGCCCGCAAGTTTGAGGCTATGTTGGGTCGTTTCTCTTCTAGTTGTCGGTTATATATCCTATACGGCTGTATTCAGCGGCTCCGGAAGCATAAAAGCAAGTATAGATTTCTGGGATCTCCACATCATTCCTGCATGAAGTCCGTGCACTGCATGTGACAGTTTGGTTTACGTCCCTTAAGTGAAATTTACCATACCCTTTAATAAAAGTTGAGCTATTAAGGTCATTTATTGGAACGGGTGTGGGAATTTTTAGTCATGCGAGGCAACATGACGAAAAGTGCTGCGATTCTCATATTCGATGCTTGCCTTTCTCGGCCCTTGTCAGCTACAGCAGTAATCCTGGTAATGGTTACCCAGCTAGCTCAACAGCCCGTTTACGGTAAGTTTTCTACCTAAAGCCCGCAAAGTGCTCAGTGGTGAGCAGGTATCAGACATTCGCAACGAAGAGGCACAGATAATGGCAATTAATAAAAAAAACGACATGTAAGAAAAGACGAGACGACACGCACAGAAGCGCTTGTCGCCGAACTGATCAGCTCCTTTTTAGAGTACAGCAATAAACACATACTGGGAGAAATAGAAAGGGGGGAGGGGCAGAGTAAAGTAGTAACACGAGGTGCATTATAAAACTTAAAGCGTGACTGGGACTGAAGCGGGTGGGAATGAGATGTATAAGGAGAAGCCGCAGTAAGCAGTTCTTCGTTAGCCGGCTCCTATCTCCATTTATTCTGTTTTTTCTATTATTTCCCCGTGAAAATGTATCGGACCGTCTTGAGGTGAGTAATCGTTATATCCCACCAGGCTTTTGTTTCCAGAGAAGCCTCCCGGAATACCTTTTTTACTTAATATTAAAGTTTGTATCTATATGCTCCCACCTGCTTGTTCTTCCGAGACAGCAGTCTCATCAAATAATAAATAAATAAATAAATAAATAAATAAATAAATAAATAAATAAATAAATAAATAAATAAATAAATAAATAAATAAATAAATAAATAAATAAATAAATAAATGCGATAACCAAAGATATGTTGACGACTCATGCGAAAAGTGGTCTCCGAATGCATTCTTTCCTTCCCTTTATGGAGTCGACGACGACGAAACCACCAGAGCCCTCCATCGAGCTAGAAAAATGGGCCGTATAGGTCGCGCCGAATTAACGCTTACACGGTGACTTGGGCTCAGGGAGCAATCAAAGGAATGGTATTTTTGGTTCATGCGAAACTTGACAGCCTAGAGACTTTACATATGCTCGTGTAAAGAGGGAAAATTTAGTGTAACTTTCACTAAGTGACGCTCTCTGTTAGTGCGGTTCGGGCAGTACCACGCGGAAATAGAGACACTCGCTTCTGAACGCACTGCCATTTTTGCACTGCCTGAACACAGTTCACTCTATCCACGTGCATAATCTTGATACCGGTGCTTCACAAGACGAAGCTGTTGCTGCGTGATAAAACGAGTTATTTAATTTTGTTTGTAAAAAAGTGTGTTTGAGTTTACAATAAAATGGAAAATTGAAAAAAAAAACTAGTCCTTTATTCTGTGACAGTGTGCATGAGTACTTCGCGCCTCTCTTGACTGATATTTTTTTTTTATTCTAGCAAAGTTTCGAAAAAGTTTTTTTTCTACTGAAAGAAGCCAGGTTGAGCCCTAGAATATTTAAAATATAGTGAAAGCAGTCAGCCCTTCTTAGTGTGTTGCGGAAAATGGAGGGCAGACCAGTTCTGCAGAAGGCTGGGCCTTCCATAGCCTATAGGTATGAATATATGAATAGCGTACATGGTAATCAATCATAATTTTCATCTTTGAACGACACAGTGCAAGATACTAAGACTCAGAACTAATTACCATGAACAATACCTAAAATATGATTAATAAAAATGTGTAAATAATAGACAAATAAATATATAACAGGAGCTATTTAAAAATGCCCAATCAATCGAGGTTAGAAATCGGCGCATTCATTCAAAAATTTTGAGCACGCATGAGCTTTACGGACAGTGACGACCTAAATTGCTAACATTTGTCTTCACCGCTTACCATCGCACTGCCAAAGTGACATTTCCTGAGAGGAATTGCACTAGCTGAAAGTGATACTCATTTTGCCCACCGGCCTGCTACGCTGTCGAAACAGAATACATTTCAGGGCCTGGCTACGCACAATGTTTTTGAGACAAGCAGCAGCTGATTCTGTCTTCTTGTAGACATGTAAAGCTGGATCACACTGGGTTTACATACTGGATCAGTACATGCTAACTCAGGGAACAGGTTTTTAGCCAAGAAAGAGGGAGAATCCCATTCGAAAGCCCTGTGGTGAATCTAAAGCTTTTGCTAGTTGTTTCTATTGTGACTGGAGAAGCTTCACCACCGGCTGTGGTAGGAACGACTGCGTGGTGTCAGTTATGCTTATCGACTTGTGATAACCTGCTTTTCAGTCATCGTGCAGGCAGAAGGGCTCGTCGCTGGGCGCTCACCGAAGATGAGGCTGACGGTGAGGGAGACGACCATGTGCACGATGAATCCAACGATGCCGATCCAGATGAACGAGATGTGGTAGAACTGGAAGATGCCACTGCGTGCCGGAGAGCGCGCAACTCCTATGTTACGTGTATTTTTTTACTGAATTCTTGTCCTTGTAAGAGTTACGCAGAATAAGGACAAGAAGAAGACACGCGTTCACATGGAATGCAACCTACAAGGTCATGCTGTGAGTTATGCCTACATGCGAGCATGCATCTTTTTCGTGTGCGGCCATGTAGAATTCGTAGAAGCACACGAATCGCATTAGTTTAAAACTTTCGAAAGCACTGCGACAGAGGACACCAAGAGAAAGAAAACGAAGGACAAGAGCAACCAAGGTGCGTTGTCGATTGTGTGGATGCCTTGAAAGGGACTGAGCGGGGGTCGGGTATTAAGTGGAGTTTTGCTCCTTTGGTCTACTTCCTAACATCGGAAAAAACTACGTGTAAAAAAAAAGTGCTTGTCCTTCGTTTTCTTTCTCTTGGTGTCCCCTGTAGCAGCGCTTTCAAAAGTTTTAAAATGATGTACCAACTAGCTCAATTGTCCATGTTACTCGAATCGCATCAGAGATGTCAGAAACTAGCCTCTACCTAATTTCTGCTAAGCTACATGTTTCCGCACAAAGAGCTTAATGAGGCGAACTACAAAATGTGAAGAGATTCGGGTACTGTCTGTTTAGCTTTTCAAAGTTACATGTATACAATTAGCTCTCCCGACCACATTTTTCACCGTCTTTTTGTTAAGACAAGGTGTGGTATCGTATGGTATGGTATGGCGTGGTATGATATGATACGGCGTGGTGTGGTATCATATGGTATGGTTTGATAAGATATGGCATAGTATTGTCCAAAGCAACACATGGACTACGAGGTACGCCACAGTGTAAGGCTCCAGAACAATTAGACCACCTAGTGTTTTTAAAGTGCGCACACATCGCGCAGCACGCGATCGTTTTCGTATTTTGCCTTCATCTAAATTCGACCGGCACGGCCGGGATCGAACCTGCGTAATTGGGGTTAGCAGATGAATGCCGAAGCACTGAGACACAGCGGCGGGAGTTAAAACAAGGTAAATCGTTAAAAAAAATACGCGCTGAAATATGCGTGGTCGTGCTATATTTTGCGGGTAGAAAATAAAAATATGCTGGCGTCGGGGTCATTAATGCAGAAGAAGTTTATACGATCACAAGAACGATAATCACTAGAAAAAAATAAATGTAAGGAAGTATAAATAATGTCGACGTTATCTTCATCGCAACCATCAGCAGCACTGTAGCCCGTAAGGTATTGTGTGAATGCACCGTCTGAGCACCCCGTACCCTTACAGACACGTCAGTGCGAGCAAGGCGTCGCGCGCTTACCTGGGCAGCGGCGGCGGGTCGAATGATCCAGCCGTTAGTGTTTGGTTGAACGCGGTGCATCTGGCCGTGGACGTGGGCAGGTCGTCCGCGTCGCGGGGATACATGATGGAGCCCAGAGCGAGCCACCAGGACATGGTGATGGCCAACACAATGCCCGCCAGAGCACCCTGCATGCATGCGCGTGTTTGACACCATAGCATATATGCATTCGTTCTCGATGTTCTTGTCAACCACCAGTCCATCGACCCCCATTGCAACTGTTTAGGAGGGTTCCAAATGACCTCGGCCATAAAGAGAGAAATGATGTGGTTCCACCGAACCCCTTAAGAAAAATTTAGGAGATACTTAATAACGTTACGTGCTGAGAATAAGGTAGCATTAAAGCCTGAAGTCCACTCGGCCTGCGGTGCAGCCGCCGATAGTAATTCTTCAGTGACATACCACCGTGGTCTACCTCTCCACATAGGCCTGCTTGCGGGGACATACACGGCGCTTATTCTGGCTCTATTCTAGCCTCGTACCCGCAGCTGTTTAGACATGTCTGCACAGAGCCAAGCGCACCTGCCATGTGACGCTGCCATGTGACCAGCGCATCTGACACCTTCCACCTGCCAACTCGGCCATGTGCCATGGCCTCACCAAGTCGCACAACCCGTCGACCAATCAGCGCTCTGTCATGTCACGTGGTCTCACGACATCACGCACATCGTCGACCAATTATCAAATTTGATGACAAAAGACGCCGGACGACACCGAATGCCGCCGTGTATTTCCTCCTATGAGGTTTTTAATTACACCGCACTAAAACGCTGGACACTACTCTCCACTGCAAACAAGAAATGAAACTTCACTATGACAACATTAGAGGAACTCTTCGAACAGTTCCTGTTCCGGACAAGTCTGTCATCACCACTCGGCTATCATTTTTCGACGCCTACACCTAACTGCACTCCTTATTACTGCGCGTTCTTATCCCTACCGTGACCGACACTCCTTCGCTTGTGCGAACTGTCCTGAATTGTCATAGAATATTTCCTTTTCTCCTGCCCTGTTGCCGTTCAGTCCCCTCTTTTCCCATATCCTTCTCCCGCAATGTGACAGGCTTAGCTAGCCTCGGACCGGCTCACAGACTAGTTGGCCTTTGTTACCCTGGCCCAAGACATCCTTGAAGCTTCATATTGCGTTAAAATAAAGTTTTCTCTCTCCCTCTTTCTTGGCCGTAAATAATGAAACACCTCTCGACAAGGAAGTGTCGAAGCGGGTGACTCGCCGTGCCCGTGACTCTTCGTCACTCCTGCAGAATGTGATGTGTGACGACAGAAAAACAGCGCCCTTTTTTCGTCTACAACACCCCTTTCCTTTCCTCAGAAAAATATTTCTGGTTACATAACCGCTTCCTGAGTCTGGGTACAGACATCAGCCGCCGAAGAGTTCGTTAATGTTTTCTGTACTCGGGATGGAAGGCTTGCTTTCACGCAGCAATAAAAATAGGAACATCGAGGGGAGCTTCTCCGACAGGATATAAAACTCAACGCAGATTTACAAGTATTAACGCGGTAAATCGGGAGACGAAGATACAGAAGTAACGGATTATTCCGAGGGAACGCGCCGAACCAAGGTTTAGGCGGCCTTAAGTACGGTCTCACTATTTCCACGTGGCACTCGCAGTAATACAGGACGTTTCATGTCAGCCGTTATAGACGAAGGTGGCGCTGACGAATACTTGCAAGGTTGCGTTACACGGAGAAATAGCCCCGAAAGTAGAAAGTTGCACATCCGCCGCCATAAATCGGTCGATAGAGAACCGTACACGACAAAATGAAGGTCGTGAATTCGGGTCCTGCGGGCGGCATGTTTTTTTTTAAACTTTTAAATCGCTTATATTTCAGGCACAAAACGTTTACATTTCTCGTTGATAAACACAAAACGTCAGTGCGAAAATTCCTCGTGCTTTTCTTTGTTATGGATACTGTTGGCTTCCTGCAATATCACGAACTTTTAAAATACAGTTTTAACTGCAGCGCTAAATTTCCTGCAGGCTGCCGCTGACACGCTTCCCTTTGCGATCGCGAAAATGGTAGCATGTGTATTTGATAGTATATGTAGAGAGCCCGGCACCTTGCGAGGGTCATATTTTGCAAACATGTTTTTCTCCGCTCCATTCTTTTCCTCTTTCGAATTTGCTTATCCACCTTTGAAACCACAGCAAGCGACTGACAGCCATGACGCCACAGGCGGGAGCTGCCAATAATGATCGGGTGAAAGACACTCACCAAAAAGATCACTGCAAAACTAAAGAAATTAAAGACACCCTGAATGTTCGGCTTCCCCGCGGTGAAAATGACTGTTGAATCGTGGATAACCCTCACCTGGCTCGTTCTCCATGCGGTGCACACTCCCCTCGTCACTCACCCCGTATGTATGAGCGCCACGTAGGAAACCAAGTTTCTGGCCAGGCGCTGGGCAGTTTTGCGTTGCGACACGCTACGCCTGTAGCGATTGCTACAGGCAGTTGACTTTGCGGAACTGCGGAGCACTTTAAAGAAATCGAAAACTCGACCATTATCTAATGCGAATACCACTGGGTTCTTTTGGCTCATCACTCAATGAAACAGGAAGCCAGCCGATTCCCGTTGCAGTTGTTTAAGTCTACAGGCATAATTGACAGCTTACAGCATATGGAATCATGAAGGTTGGTGGAGGCTTTTGTGCGTAAGCTATGTCCTTTTTCTGCATTCCATCTCATTTCTATTCTTTTTCTTTTATTCCTCTTTTCCTTTCCTGATTTGTGGGGTAGCAAACCAAACCCGAGTCCGGTTAACCTCCGTGTTCTTCCCTTGCTGGTTTTTTCTCTCGTTCTCTTTCTCTCTAACCTGTCATGCAGGTATTACTGTAAAATAGCCCGAAGGTGTGTTTAGGAACGTTTCGCACACATCTGCCGGAAGTTAACGCTTCTTCCGCCTCTGCGGTTATCGCCGCCTTCGCGGCGCAGCGGGAAATGAAGCAAATAGGAAAAATCCCGTGCATTCCTTCCCCCCCTTTCCTTTTCAACTTATGCCTCATGGCACACTTCTCGAATAAAAAAAAAAGGAAAAAAGAAACAAAAAGAAAATCAACGTCCAAACGTGTGTAGACGGTTTTACACATCACTAGTGGCATCATCCAGGTTTCACCCAGTACCGCACGACATATTTGGCATCAGGCCAGGTTATGGCCTGGAGTTGCTACTCTTTTTCTAACTCCTTGCTGTAAGGCACTCTGGCCTTGTTTCAAACAGCGACGCACTACTGCTTTAATTATCCTAACACGATTTCTTTCTTTGCGCTATACAAACACGGTACAAAATTCAACTTTACTCACATAGCGGAGAAAAGAAAAGTAAACAAAGCATACTTCAAAGCACTTCCCACTCCTTCGCGCCCCATCTAGCACTTTCCGTATACCAGGCGGATGCGCTAACCACTAGAGTACCGCTGCGGTGGTCCAGTGGTTACAGCACTGTCTTTTGTCTTTTCATCTTAACAATTCATATAAAATGAATTTCCCGCGCAATAAAATCAGTTGATAGTTTGCGCCCTGTCTGTATGTGTCGTTCTTGTCTGTGTAAACCTTGAGTAGCGCAATAACAATGCCGAAGGTTACAGCACCCGCTCTAATATGCCAGCTCTTATATGACTTCATTCCACCGTGATCACAGACAGCTAACGCTATCTCGGTGCCTGTAATCGTATTTTATTACATCGTGTGCGTTTACGCAAGGTGCACTTATTTTTTTCTCGCGATGTGTGCGTTTGGGGCGGGCAGGCTGTTGATGCCCTTAGTGCTCTTGAGAACATATGGTTGGCTCATCAGGCAGTGTGGGCGCTGTGCAGCACTTGGCAGACCTGCGAAATATGGCTGTGGCCAAGCAAATTTCTCTCACGAAGCAGTCAACGATTGAAGATTTTTATTGCGAAGCAATACTACTTTAAGTCGCACTTCAGCCCGTTCCGTGGCGAGGCGGTGGTAGGCACCAATGACCTTTAGCGTGACCTCGCTGCGTGACGTCACACCACGTGACCTAGAGTTTACACCAGCTGTCTAAAAACGGGACCCCATCTCACGCCGTCGCGAGGCGAGGCGGTAGCCACCAACGGCGGCCTAACTCCCGCTCCTCTCACCAGGGGCGCTACGGTCGGTGTGACGTCACACCAGCTGTGTAAAAACGGGGCCCCATCTCACGCCGTCGCGAGGCGAGGCGGTAGCCACCAACGGCGGCCTAACTCTCGCTCCTCTCACCAGGGGCGCTACGGTCAGAGTGACGTTACACCAGCTGTATAAAACAGCTCCGCTCCTCTCGCCAAGGCAGTCATACAGCCAGATGTTACGATGGTGCCTACGAACAAGGCAGCTCGGCAGAATGCAAAGAGGAAGCATCAGCGAGCTACGGAGACGGAAGAAGAACGAGAAGAACGACTTTCTAAGCGGCGTGCTCAGTAGGCAGCTCGACGACTTTAAGTTTTTCGGCGACGATGCCGTAACGTGGGAACCCCTTCCAGTGGATTACCAGTGCCTGGACGGTTTGACGTGTAGCAACGGTCGATTCGTGTTCACGAAAAGTGGGTATGAAGCCACGTCGTGCACGCCATTCGAGCCATACCGTCGTCTCGCCGGTCCGTCAAAGACGCCGCCCAACCCCATAAAGCGGTCTACTCGAACCATGTTCAACAAAAACAATAAAAACGCGTTTTGCTACCTGGACGAGGTCTCTATAGGCGACGCGTACGAGCGCGTACCGCGCTACAAGAACGACTTTGTAAGACGCAAGATGGGTCTACCGCCGGACCCCGGGGCAACCAGCGACACGTCGGACACGCAGATGCACAAGTGGGGCAAACTTAAGATGACCGACGAACGATGGGGGTGTTATGCAGACAACTTGGCCATCTACAACGTGGCCGAAACATACAAGCTACCGTTAATGCATCGTGAAGACGACGAGGAGACGTACAGCAAACTGTATCGCATTTTGGACGGGGACAATAACCCCAACATTTATTACGGCGTAACGCTACCGTACTTTAACGAACGCTACTGCAAGCACCGAGTGGGCATATCTTACGACGCGGAGAAAATGTGTTACCGCACCGTCGGCCAATCGATACTGGAAGATTTTGTAATGGGCACGCTGGTGAGGGAAATGTTTGTCGGCATACACGGATTCGACTGATGACTTCCTCTTAGATGATTCACTGTAAGCCATAACACTAGCATAACCCAAGACTACCACCAGCCATACTACCAGCTGATCCGAGAATAACACACTATTGCTTCGCAATCACCAGGCTTAACCAAGCTAAGCCACGGCCGTTTTTTTTTATTCCTTTCCGCAGCTGTGAGTCAAGATTCCGTGTTTGGTTTCGTTTATATTCACATGTCCCCATTTGTTTCTTGTCTTCCTCAGCCGGTCTTCGGAAATATTTTCCATGCGTTTTTTGCACTTGAAAGCATGTTCAGTCCATATCTGCTGCTTAACTTGATTTGCAGTCTTGCGCTAAGCGCTTAATGCAAACTTCTCTCCAAACTCTTTGGTTCCCTACAAGTCCTGATTTTACTTGTGACCTTATGCAGAACACTGTGTTTACAAACGTAAGCCTTGGCATCATTACTGCTTCTGTAACGACGAAGATGTGTCAACGTGGTGTGTCGCTGGGCGCTCGCTGCTGGCTGGCCCTAGAACAATCGCCGACGGCCAGAACAACACCGTTCAGTGCCTGGTTCTTTCAGGGCCAGTAAACCCTTTTTAAAGTGTTGGAGGTCACCCTGACCCCGTCCTGGAGCTGCGCAGCGGCACTGTAACATCAGAAATTGCGAATAACGCCCCTCTGGCACCACAGCCGCCGCCTGATCTGCTTGTCTGCTCCGGCACGCCTCGACAACGAGATCCGGCTGTCTTCAGTGGGCTCGGCGACTCTGAAGTCGAGGACTGGCTGGCTTCCTACGAGCGGGTCAGCACGCACAACCGCTGGGATGACGCCATGAAACTTAACAACGTCATCTTTTACCTGGATGATGTCGCAAATCTCTCGTTCCGCAACCACGAAGCGGATATCGCCCGATGGTCCACATTCAAGCCAAGATTCACTGAGGTATTTGGCCGTCCTGGCGTGCGTGAACTCCGCGCTGAATAGCGCTTACGAGAGCGGGCTCAGCAGCCCGCCGAGAAATTCACTAGCTATATTGAGGACGTGGTGGATCTTTGCAAGCGCGTGAACAGTGATATGTCCGAGGCTGAGAAGAAAAAAAATATGAAGGGTATCGATGATGCTTCTGGCCAAGCAGCCGGACACCGTGGCCTCCGTTATCAGTTTGTGCCAGAGAGCTCCGCAAGCAACGCGTCCTCACTCGCCCCACTGTACAGTATGCCGAGGCCCTGCCCGCTGATGCCGTGATCGCAGGAGGGCCGCAGC